>NC_036623.1:4483209-4783209 GCF_900079805.1 Fusarium fujikuroi IMI 58289
TGTGCGTTATGAAGGACTTACGGTTTCTTGAATGAAGAGGGTCATAAGGAGAAAAGAAAAAGAAGAAGAGAGGAACGCGATCCGCGCAAAATTTAAAGGTGCCCGTAGTGGGGTGCTTGCCGTGGCTGATCTTCGGCTGTTTGCTCACCTGGCCTTACCTTGTCCATCGTCTGCCACCCTAGACTTTGGCATCGCTGGTTGAGACCGGAGCCAAAAAGATCATAATTAGCGTATTCTGGACAACATTGGGGGCGCTCATGGTATTATGTACTATTTTCATGATGCGTTTAAAAGTCTTCCTCCTAACTGGCCTGGGCTCTAAGGCCCCTAAAAGTACCGATTTCGTCAGGCAATTTTTTCTACTACATTTGGATTGTCTGAACATTTCAATCAATTGCGAATCTTTTAGAAATGCTCAAAATCTCCACGCACTTACAGATCGAACCACATACTATCAAAGGGTGTCATAACAAACCTTCTAGTAGAACACTTTCCGAATCCATGAGGTTGTCGAGATGCCACTTATGTCTACGTAGCTTCCACGTGATCGCCCTAGCACGCCATAGCTACTGATAAGGCACGATAGACCATCGAACTCCTTATCTATGTTGAACATTTGTTTCCTGCATGCAGATCCCTTGCTATTAATATGCCGCCTATACGATCTGGTAGAGCTTCAAAAGCATGTGATCTTTGCCGCAAATACAAAACTCGCTGTTATGCTTCTGGCAGCTCAAATGGAACTTGTTTGCGCTGCAAGACCTTATCTCAACGATGCTCCTTGGACTTTAACGGCCATCGACGCTCGATCTCACCACCCATACGTGAACAAATAGACATTTCACGTGCAGACTCGGCTGTTCGAGTTCGGAGAAGTTCAGTTGACGATAGGTTTGTATAATTGGGAGTACGAGGAGTTATCATTGACAGTTTGTGTAGGTTAGAAAGACTGGAACGAACAGTCAGCGCTTTAGCCGATAAACTTGACTCGAAACTGGATGAAATCGCTGGCTCGTCAAATCAGAATAGATCTACTGTGGTGGGAGTGCCAGTGCCGGCTGCAGAACTCGACCCTGCTCCGGTATTTTTAATACGAGATGCTGCAACCGATGCAGGAGTTCACTCGCCCGAGCAAGCAATTGCACAGACAGGGCCCCAATCAGATGTTATCTCAACAGGACTTGTCTCGCTACAAACAGCCCACTCACTATTAGGACTGTAAGCTACCACTATATTCAGTTAAATAATGAATAGCTGACTTGTTTCAGATTCCATGTTCACTATGGCAGATGGGTCAGATTTCCAGAAGACATCCCAACAGACAGACTCCTCTTACAAGTCCGAAAATCTCCATTACTTCTATGCAGCATCTTCCTGATATCCGTCCGGCACACAAGCCAGAATCTGGCAGATCGGCTCGCTCCTAGGCTTTTTGAGGAATCGAAGCGCCTCATCACAACATCGTTACTAGAAGTCCCGCAGACTGTAGAGTTCTTCCAAGCCGTACTCATACTAAGCCTTTGGTCGACGACTATAGGCCAAGTTCCCTTGAGTATAGACAGCTGGCTACTCACAGGCTATGCGATTCAGCAAGCCCTCGCGAGCCCTCACTTCATGGACGTTATCCGCCCCGGCTCGTCTCAGCATAGCAGTGATTCGCTGGACGCTTGGTGTTTGTGGAATCACCTGTGTGTCGCCCATCTTCAGTAGGTCCCCAAGTGCCCTCTCACGGGATGCCTGCTGAATTCAGTACAGGTACTGCGTTGGAACTCGCAGACATTCACTTCTGACTCAAGCACAAGTTGACCAATGTGTTGATTTTGTCAAGTCGAATGAAGTTAACAACTACGAGGCGAGGATGGGAGCAGAAGTTCAGCTCTACTGGATTATCTACAACAAATGTGGAATTGCTCAGGTTGACCTTGCTGGAACTAAACTCGCTCTACAAGCATGGCAACAGGATTGGATGGTCCTCTTCCGTAAGTCTATTCTCGAAGTATTTGAATATTAATGTTGACATGATCCAGACGAGCCTAGATCCCAGTTTCTACAAATGGGCTTCCACTTCGCCCACCTACTGGCTCATTGCCAGTCTCTCAAATCACCCAAATCAGTTATGCACAGTTCCGTTCTCAAAGAAATGATCAAGCATTCAAAAATAATCATAAATCTCGCCATAGACACAACCGACGATCGGACTCGCCATTTAACGGATCACATATATCACATCCTCAGCTTTTCTGCACTAACTCTGTGTCGAATCGTCCACACATACGAGTCCAAACTGCGAGCAACTAATTATGACACTACCGAGCTGGATAATATAGTATTCAAGCTTATAAACTGGTTCAAGACCATTGGGTTGCCTTGTCATGCTGCCCATATTCTAGGCGATATTGTCCATGCACAGTTCCAAAAGCTTCGACCAGATTTCCAACCCTCAACGCCTCTTGTTTCCGGAGCATTATCTGAGAATCCTGGTGCTTATTATAATTCCGAAGAGTTATTGTTACCACCAGATCTCTCTTTCTTGTATCCGAATTTTATAGGTTCAGAGATGTTTGATGCAGACGGCGGGTTAGAGTCTTGGCCAGAATGGGCCCAGGTTCATTCAGATACAGACGCGTCTGTCTAGTAATATTTAGAAAATAACATGAAGCCCTTGAGTACTGGTATTTACTTCACCGAGAGAAATCGTAAATTGTCAATGCACTAAGATGGTCGTGTAACAGGCAGCAGCCAACAAGTGACACACGGATATTTTCCGCTCCGTTCCGCGATCAATTTCTGCTCATTGAATCCATCATGATTGTCACTCTCCCCTTCCAACACATTGCAACATTACCACAAAAATGGACCGACTAGCACCAGAGATTGTATCCAATATCATTAAACACCTTGTACCAGATGAGTACTTCTCGCCAGCTAAATTCTTCGACGAAACTAGACCTCCCATCCACAGTCTCGCACCTTTAGCAGCACTATCTCGCCGATGGCAACCTCTGATTGAAGAAGCCTCATTCCGTCACCTCAAATTGAACTCAGAATCTGTCTTGTATGCCATCGATAACAACATTCTCACACCCAGGCGTCTTTCATATCTCCGCCGGCTTGATTACTCGTTTTCACCCCCAGATGAAGAACATCCTCCAACGACAAGGGCTGAGATTGACACGGGTTTTGTGCCTCTTTTCCGGCTGCTCGCTCAAATACCTTTGCAAGACGAGCCACTAGTAGACTTTAACGTTACCATGCCCTGGGCTCCAAGTGGCCCCAGTTATCTCAGTAAACTGGAAGATCACGTCGAGGACAACTTTGATGTGTTGAAAGCAAGTCTCCCGGAAGTGCCCATGATACGAAGTTTCTACTTCTGCCGCGGGTTTGATCGCTTCTTCTACTCCCCGCGCTCTTTTTGCCTGATAGTGGGTACGATGTCGCGTCTGGGATCGCTTACTCTGCGCCTGATGTCTCAGAGAGGACCAGAGAATGTGTTGAAGGAGAGAAATGGTAAGTTCAACTCAAGTCTACTTCAGACGATGGTAATTTCTCACAACAAGACTCGTTAGAACTCGCACGATCGTTGAATGGCTTGCCTTCGTCGATCCATCAGTTCGACCTCGACTACTATGTTAATCCACGCTTGCTATTGGATGCCATGTCCTTGGCGCCGACAGAAGAAGACATTTTGAGCCGAGAACTATGTAAATTCTCGCAAAGAGAGGGCCTGAAAGATTTCTCTTTTACAGGGAGCATTGAGCCTACTATTCTCTGGCCATCCGAGTCAGAAACAGCTGAAAAGCCTCACTGGCCAAGCCTTAAAGCTTTCGAACTCACACCATCAGACATATCACCCTCAGGGAAGCGGCTTGTAGTCCGCAACGTATGGCGATCACCAGATAGCTGGCATCCTATGTATCCCGTAGACGACGTGGCGAATGAATATTTTGCGGCGGCTGCGCGATGTGTATCACGAATGCCCAAGGCGGAATATCTCTCTGTAGAGCTGAAAGACTCGTGGTCCACGACTCTCGTTTTCTGTACCGGATACCCCAATGACCCTGACGAGCCGATTTTGAGACTCTCGGGAGGAGGGGGAGCTAAGATCTCTGAGGAGACTGAGAAGGAATGGCGGAAGACGGCGGAAATTCATAACTTGAAGTTTTCCATGGAAGTTGACGAGGAGGAGAACCAAGGAATTGATAATGAAAGCTAGACGTGGCTGGAGACCGAAAGCAAACAGTCGCAAGGTTAACTAAATCTGTTGAGTATTGCTGTATTTCAAACCTTCTACCCAGACCGATCATACTATAGCATCGCCAACGAAGCTTTAAATCTCACTCCTAGTCTCGTCTGAAGCAACTTGAAACTTTTCCTCGACACCAGCATCACCATTGTCAAAGAGTCGGTACAGCAACTTCCAGACCAGAATAACAACAGCGGCAGCAATAGCACAGCCAGCAGCAATACTCAGTCCGCGAGTATACCGAGGTGCATCTAGTTACAGTTAGCCTAGACCTTGTGAAAAATGGAGTTTATGTATGTATACCTTGGGTTCTGAAGAGTTGGTTACCGGGAAAGTTGGCAAGCTGGATACTCATCACATAAGCAGCCAGCGCAACAGGTCTCTTGTAATCCTGCATCTTGGTTGTGAGCCATGCAGCACTGATGGCTTGGACACAGCCCATTCCCATCTGTGTCCAGACTACTCCACCGTACAAAGTCCACTTCGATACACCATTTGGTGCAAGGGCTAACCAAAGGAGACCAGCAGCTCCCCAGAGATAGCCGAGGGCAATGTGGAACCCACGCTCGCGGAAGTGATCACTGCTGAATGCCAAAGTGACTGACCAAATCAAGGCACAGACACTACCAACGGAGTTGAGACCATTGGCTTGAAGGGAGGTGAAGCCCAATGACTTGATGATGGAGGGTGCGTATGTGTTCATCGGAGAGATCATGACCATGGAGAGAAGGCCAGCGACGAGATGACCGTATAATCTCCAGTCAGTGAAAGTATCGACAATATGTGACAGTAGAGCTGGTTGGCCGTATCGAAGGGCTTTGGTAGGGTCGTTACGGATGACGCGGGTGACGATGATGGAGGCTTCACGCTCGGTGAAGATGTTGAATGATCTGCCAAAGAAGGACTTAGGCTTCGCGGCGTTGTGGGGGAAGTATAGGTATGCGAGGACTCCGAGGAAGCAGGTCAAAACACCCTCTACGTTTCGTTAGCACTAGCCTTGCATACAGAGTTTGGGACTTACCAATAAGGAACAGCCATTGCCATCCATGAAGACCACCTCTTCCGCGAAGTGAAAGAAGACCAATAGACAAAGGCCCACCAAGAGCACCAGCAAAGCTGTTGGAAGCCCAGAAGATAGCATATCGTAGAGCAAGCTCTTGGTTCGTATAGTATCGTGAGATGTAAAGAGCAAAACCAGGGATGTAACCACCCTCCAGAGCACCAATGAAGAACCGAGCAGCACATAAACCGTGTGCATTCTTCAAGAAGATTTGGGACCAAGTAGCAATACCCCAGAGGAACATGGTGATGGGAAGGAATCTCTCAGGCCCCATATACTTGCTGATCATGTTGAAGGGCAACTCTGTAACGATGAAGCCAACTGTGAAGAGAGTCTGGGCTAAGTTGATGTCTGAGTTATCGATGTTGATATCCGTTCGAAGCGTGTCGGTCAGGGCATTGCCGATGTTGGTGCGGTCGAATTGGAGGAAGCAGAAACAAAGAACGATAAAGGGCAAGATGAAGAAGTCAACCTTGAGTAACGCTCTCCTGGTTTCCCCAGACTCAATTGTAAGGGTAGGATCATAGCCCGGAACATGAATGGCTTCGTCCTGAATAACATCGCCATCATGTTCCGAAGCCTTAGACTGCACCGGGTGACTCTTTTCAGAAAAGGAACTCATTGTAACGAGAAGTTAACTGGCAAATCCAAACTCTTGTGGTTTCTAACATCATGGTATCGAACAATGCTACAGTCTATATACTACCTCCCTGCCAAAGCAATAATGATGTCCTGATAAGCGATGTGCCCAGATCTGTATGGTGTTGAAGATACCATGGCGACGATAATGGCGTGCTGCATTGGGTTAACCTATTGGAGGACTTGATAAGATGAGATGGCGCCGGCGGTGATAAGGAGGGACCATCGGATCGTTATCAACCGGCGGCATCCCGACGGCATCCCGCAGGCGTACCGCCGGGATGCCGTAGGGTTGATGTTTTCGCAATATCACGCCAATATTCATCTCAAGATATCATTTCATGAGAAGAGGATTATCTACAAGTATGAGGAAAAGTCCAGAGCGTTGATATTGTCTTCAGATCGAATAAGCTATCGACCAAGACAATTTCTCAATAGGTCTTGAGACCACCACAAAGCCAGACAAACCATCACCAAAAACACAAGAAATTTCAAGCTCTGGTCATGGAACAAAACACACTAAAAAGACGTGGCGTCGGCCTCACAGGTGTCGACAAGGATAAGTCCTTCGGGGGCTACACCCTGTTTTGCCCCTTGACGAGCGACACAGCTCACCTGGTCGACATTGACGGCAAAGAAGTCCACTCTTGGAAACTCCCAGGCAGAATAGGTCGTCATGCTAGAATTCTACCCAACGGAAATTTTGCTGTCAACACTCTTCGAACAACTGAGCTCACGACCAAAGATGGAGGCCCATTCCCCTTTCCTTTCTTTAACAAATATGGTGGAGGTGTCATGAGTGAGCTTGATCCTGATGGCAAAGTGGTTCGTCAGTTCACGGATGATTTGGGTCATCATGATCAGTATCACTACGGTGATGGCCGCTTTCTGTATACGGGTCTTGAGGCCCTGTCTCCGGAGGACTCAGCGAAAGTTATTGGCGGTGTCCCGGGCAGCGAGATCGATGGCATCACTTACGCCGACACCATCAATGAAGTTGACGAGAAGGGCAATCTAGTCTGGCAATGGAAAGTCTCAGAGCGTCTCTCACGAGAAGAATACCCGCTCCAAGCTCACTACACAAGAGAGCATTACCCACTCATCAACTCCGTCATCCCCATGCGCGACGGTAAACATATCCTCGCGTCTCTCAGATCAGTATCAGCCGTCATAATTATCGAGAGATCTACCGGCAACATCGTCTGGAAGCTCGGCCCAGAGGTTCTTGCTCAACAACACAACGCTACTGAACTCGACAACGGCAACATTCTCATCTTTGACAATGGAGCTTTTCGTAACGGCGAATCTATCACTTATACCCGTGCCATCGAGGTGGATAGACAAACGAAGAAAATCGTCTGGGAGTATAGGGACCGCTCACAGATGCATAACTTCTTTACACCATTTATGGGCAGTGCGCAGAGACTGGCGAACGGAAACACATTGCTTTGTGAGAGTGCTTTTGGAAGATTGTTTGAGGTTACAAAGGACGGATATGTTTGCTGGGAGTTTATCAACCCGCACTTTGCGCCCTACCCTGATCGGGCGACTGCGAAGATATTCCCCGGTGAATCGAATGCGCTGTTTAGAGCGTATCGGTATTCTTTGGAGGAGATTCCCTGGCTTAAGAAGAAGTTGGGAGGAACTGATGGAGAAGCGCAGGCTTCGGGAATACTGGGAAGCATGTGTAAGCAGCAGTAGCACAAAACATGAAACAGTATACGAAGAATTACAAAAACGTTATGTTACTGCAGCTAGGTCTCCTATCTCATATCGACATGCTAGGACTTGCAAGAATGACCAAAGACCTGATGCTTTCCTCCTCACTAGGCATATTTTATTTTAGCGGAAGCTGGAACCTGCTTCCTTAAGCAAACTATTCAGCGCAATAGTGGAAAGAGATCACTGATATCTCACTGAATGGCCACAAAATACAAGATTGGCCATCGGCTGTAGTGCCCTGCATCGGATCGGATCTAGGGCAGTCACTTACGGGCTTCCGATGGCTGTGGGGTAGACCCGTCTCACCCCCACACTTCACCTCGGCTGAGCCGAGAGAGTTGACACCCTGTTAGAGACAATAACTACAAATTGCGAACTGAATTACTCACTGTTTAATTCGTAAGTTGCGTGCTTCGATATATGAGTGTTTGGTAGAAATTAAAAACCACATAACAGTCTGAAGAAAAAGCCGAAAGCGTTGTAGACCTCGCAAGCAACAGGTAGAATTTCATACTTACTGCTATGTTTTGTGTCGTTAGCGAGAAAGTTACAAGATGCTTGCCATGGAAACAAGGAAAGCACAGATTAATATACCGTAGTTCAAAGAGGCCTCGATGGTCATGCTCATCATAGTGCAATACCCCATGTACGTACAGACCGTAGCTGAACTCAGCCCACCCCCAGGTTCTCCAGACGTGGCCACGTCTAGTCAAGTCTAAGCCAGATATCAATCTGCCGTAATAGGGTCGCTTCCTTTAGCGTAACTGGGGAGATCCTACCCCGCAATCTAGGTCGCCCGCAGATCCCGTTGAATCACTTAAATGTTATTCGTCCCCAGAAATCTTGAGTGTTCTCATACTCTAGTCTCAACTTACTACTACACTTACGTCAACGATGCCTTCTCGTAAACTCAAAGACAGTGAACGCCGTCGATGCGCCAATGCCTGCTACACTTGCAAGCGTCGCAAAGAGCGCTGTGACGGTCGTCAACCGTGTGGCCGCTGCATCACCCGCGGAGTGGATGCCGAATGCAGTTTTACTCCTTCTCCGACGAGAAAGCGCAGAGCTCGGGTCGTCCGCCCTCCCACATCTGATATAGACAACTCACAGGGCTCCATATCACCAAGCATATCTTCCTCCATTGAAGTCTTCAACCAAACACTGTCTCAAATCAGCAGCCAGACTGGGCATGATCTACACAAAGACCATACAGATCGCCCCCAACTCTCTACGCTCATACAAGATGGCCATGGGAAGTTCGTCTTTATTGGTGACGCGGCGAACTTGTCCTTTCTCCAAATAATCCGACGACTAGTTCGTGATTCAGTCGGTCCTTGTGCATTCACCGAAGATGCTCTACAACATCTCATGGTCGAGGTCAAACCGTCGGACAGTTCTACATGGCTCGTCAGCATCATGGATGATGCACCAGTAATGCCCGATAAGGAAGAGGCTCGATATCTAGTCTCCTGGTTCTTCCGCTCAACCAGCTGTGTACTCAACCTCTTTGACGAAGGAGAAATCATGGAGTCAATGGAGTCTTGGTATCAGAAATGCTCTGATGAACCAGAGGATAAAGCTTCTGTAGCTGTCTTCTTTCTCATATTTGCAATTGGCGCCCAGACATGTCCTGAGAATAGGGACCAGGAAGCAGAGCAGTATTTCAACTACGGACGCTTCATCACCGCCTCCATTATCATGGACGACATTAGCATATCTGCAGTCCAGTCCAACATTCTTATTACTATGTACCTCTTGGGTGCATCACGACGAAATGCTGCATTCATGTACCTCGGCAGTGCTGTCCGCGCGGCATATGCCCTCGGCATTCAGCGACACGATATTAACAAGCATTTCAAGCAACCCGAATATGTCCTGCGAGAGAGGTTGTGGAAGGTTCTCCGCGTCCTAGATCTCTTTATGAGTGCATCACTTGGCCGTCCGCCATCCACACACGAAACTCGAAACACAGGCATCGACGAGAATTACTCAGCGTCCAACGATCTCTGCGCCATCTTTGAAGATATCCTTACCAATATCTACTCCCCACAAAAAGTCTCAAACAGCCACCTGGAACGAATCAGTGAACACCATCGACAATGGGCCAACAAGTTCCCTCTAGGTCTGGCTACTGATAGCATAAAACCATCGAAATTCATCGATGAAGCCGACGGGAAGGAAACGCCAAATATCGGTCTATGCCATCTTAAAGAAGCTTACTATTGGACAATAATGCTTCTTGCTCGACCGTCCCTGACGAAAAGCGCTTCCAAACATATGTACAAAGCCAGCCAGGACATGAGCCAGTGGGAACCCCCTACAGCTGCAACTGAGCCAGACCAAGTCCTTGCATTTTCCTGTGTCGACTCTGCAGTCAGGACTGTTGACCTCCTGAAAGTGATGGGAGATAACCGAGAGATTCCAAAGCGTCTCCCATTTGTCGTGAACTCATTATTTGTTGCAGCGTTGGTGCTTGGGACCGCCTACTTCAATGACTTGGATCATATCTTCCCTCTCGAGAAAAGTATGATTGGTGTACGATCCTTGATGGCTAGATTCAGTACCCATGATCCTGTCGCTAAGGGTGCACTGCAAACTATCGATAACCTCCAAACTGTTTGCAACATATACGTTGATGAGAGGGCACGTCGGAAGATGGAGAGACAGAGCCTCCTTGTAAGAAATCTGTTTGGTACTGTGCATGATGGGTCTAGGCCACATACTCCGAATCCTCATGACAAAGCAAAGACAACGTCTTTTAGTGATTTCAGCCAGACTGAGGCAAATCTTGATTCGTGGTCATTTGGAGAATCGATTGGTGACATTGATGGGGGGTTGATGGGCATGTTACCTCATGAAGCTTTGGAGGCATTCTCGCTCCCTGCGCCCACGACAATCACCTTTGACTCATTTGATGGCAGTTTTCCTCTCTTCCCGACTGTAGATGCGTGTAGCTTTGAGGTTGAAGGAAATATGGGGACGAATAATCTGGCGTTTGGGCTGTGATATATGTAATCAGAAGGTCTTCTATCTGAGTCGATGAATTCAATGTGCTCGATGTATAGTTGATACACCAAAAGGACACCAGGCAACTGTGAGATATATGTGAGTACATATGTGCATGCTAAACTAATCACTGGTTTTAATAGCCCAATTGATGCCGCTTATTACCCCGTTCAAGAACACCTCAGTCTCAGGTAGAGATGGAACTATCCAGAAACAGTGAGGCATATTGCCGTAGTGGTTAGTTTTGGTAGCCACACCCGCAGAAGAGAGGCTATCATAGAGAACCTTTCCGTCATCCCGTAGTGTATCCATGCCGCATGTCACGATGTATGTTCGAGGGAACACCTTCAAACATGTATCATCCAGCAGTGGAAAGTAATCCTTGTCTTCAAGGTCAATATCTGTGTTGTCGAACATCTGGAGAAGTGATTCCTCATCGACTATAGGTACGTTATCTTTGTTCTCCTTGTAGGACGAGTGTTTCGCCTGGAACTTTGCTGGGATGTTTTGTGGGTGGAATGCTACTGGGCATAGTGCAACAGCTCCAGTGATAGCATCCGTGGGAAGACTAGTTTGACCAAGGATCACCTTTCTGGCAACTGCAAGGGCAAGACAGCCGCCAGCGGATGTGCCAATGGTAAACATATTAGAGTGATTGCCGCCAATTCTTTGAGCGTTGTTAAAGGCCTAACGAGTCGAAATTGTCAGTCAAAGTTCTTGGTGTACGTATAAATAAGGTAGGCTGAGAACTTGGTCTCTGACTTACCCATTCGTAAAGACTGACAGCATCCTCTAAATGAGCTGGAGCCTTGTGTTCTGGAGACAATCGATAACCAACGTTTACAATAACCACGTTGGCCTTGAGTGCGATATATCGGCAAAAGCCATCTTCAGAGTCAACGCCTCCCACAACAAAACCACCAGAGTGATAGAAAACACCAATAGGGAGTTTCTTGGTCTCAGAGTCAAGAGGCGTGTAGGTCCGATATGCAATCCCACCTACTTCTCCATCACTGATCTTCAACTTATTCTCTGGAAAAGGAGGAGCTTGTGATGCAAGGATAGAGCCGAGACCGCTGAACTGATCTCTCATTTCTTCCGCGGAGCCCTTTAAGACCGGGCGAACGCCACCCAGAGACTCTTCAAACTGTATGGGTCAGTGCCTGGAACAGATAGTATATCTTTGGACTTTACCTTGATCCAGGACTCAGCGTAAGAAGACATATTGATCAAACTTGTTATATTTAGTAATTATATGCGTATGATTCGTGTTCAAGACTGCTTTGGATTGGAATGGTCGGAACGGTGGGCTCTCATGAGATGTCAGAGGGCAGCGCTTAGGAATGGGCCTTTTTGTAATAATGCTTTTCCGAATAAATTCATCGGCTGATATGACTTATTCATTCAAACGAAATGTTTATCGGCTTCTGGCCATTCTTTTTCGGAAAATAGTCAATTGTTCCGCGGAATAGAACGTGAGAAGGTTCTTCGGATGTAGCGTCCAAGTACCGATAACAAATACCATGCCCCATCCGAAGCGATGATAGCATCGCTTGACTGGCTACGCTTCCAGATTGATTGGAAAGTATCGGAGCGAATACTAGCGTACTAGGTATTTATGATCGCCGATGCTCAGATCGCCTCGGCTGGTGTTCTGGACTAGGTTCCGATGCCCTGGGACATTCCTGGCTTTGTGTTTCTTCCGAAAACTGACAAAGGACATGATTCTCGGAGATGAGAGTTGCACATATATAGCTCCAGCGGACATTTCTTTTGAAGGATCAACAAACAGTATATCACTAAAACATTGATAGTCGACCCAGACTTGGCTTATACCAAATATACTCCTACCATCGTCCATCAACCCACCTCAAATCCCTTGTACACAACGGATTTCGCCATGACCGTCAACACGATAGTTCTAGACGCACTCATCGTCGGCGGCGGGTTCGGCGGTGTCTACCAACTCAAACGTCTTCGCGAAGAGGGTTACAATGTCAAACTCGTCGACGTCGCCTCTGACTACGCAGGCGTATGGTTCTGGAATCGATACCCAGGCGCTCGAGTTGACAGCGCCATACCCCATTACGAATTCTCCGACCCCGAGCTATGGCGTGACTGGAACTGGACCCAGCGATTCCCTGGCAGCGCTGAGCTGAGAGAATACTTCTCATATGTCGCCAAGAGATGGGATCTCCGCAAGGACACCTTTTTCAACACGTATATCTCCAAGGCTGTGTGGAATGAAGAAACGAGCAAATGGGAAATCGAGAGTAAGGACGGCAAGAAATTCGTCGCACGATACCTTCTCTTGAACACTGGCTTTGCAGCCAAGCGACACACACCTAATTGGAAGGGCATAGACAAGTTTAATGGTCTCTGGGTCCATCCTTCATACTGGCCTGAGAAGGAACCTGATCTGCAGGGCAAGAAGATCGCCGTGATCGGAACCGGCTCCACGGGTGTCCAGCTCGCACAAGAGCTTAGCCAGGTTGCAAGCGAGTTTGTGCTTTTCCAACGAACGCCCAACATGGCACTGCCCATGAAGCAGATTGAATACTCCCGCAACGACAATGCAATCTCAGAAGAGCGTTATAGAGAGGTCTACAGCGGTCGACACGAGAGCTATGGTGGATTCGACTTCAACTCTTATCCTCGGGACACTTTCAGTGATGATGCCGAGACACGTCGTGCAAAATATGAAGAACTATGGACCCATGGCGATTTCAAGTTTTGGCTTGCAAACTACCAAGATATGCTCGCTCGAGAGGACGCCAATGCCGAAGCCTATAAGTTCTGGAAGTCCAAGGTCCGATCTCGCGTCAAGGATCCCCGCCTCCAGGAGATCCTAGCTCCAGAAAAGCAGCCGTACAGTTTCGGCTGTAAACGAATTTCTCTTGAGAACGGTTTCTACGAGATCTTCAACCAGCCCAACGTCTCCTTGGTAGACGTGAATGCCACGCCAGTTGTTGAAGTTACAGAGCGCGGTATCAAGACAACTGAGAAGGAGTGGGAGTTTGACGTTGTAGTCTGTGCAACTGGCTTCGATGCCATCACTGGTGGTCTGAAGGACATCAACATCAGCGGAGTATCGGGCGTGAAACTCGCTGACAAGTGGGAGACTGGCGCCAAAACGTACCTCGGCATGGCTGTCGCTGGATTCCCCAACATGTTCTTCACATATGGACCTCAAGCACCGACGGCTTTGTGCAATGGCCCGACATGCGCTGAGTCACAGGGCGAGTTCATCGTCAGGGTTATGAAGTACATGTCGACTCAAGGCCGTCACAAGATCGAGGCGCGTGAGGACGCAGAGGCTGAGTGGGGAGACAAAGTCCGGGAATTTGCTAATGCTTCCCTTTTCCCCAAGACTAAATCGGTATGTTCTAACGTCTTGAGAGGTTGCAGGATGGCTAACTTGTTGTAGTGGTATATGGGGGACAATATCCCAGGCAAGCCGCGCGAGTGCTTGATTTACCTTGGCGGCGTTCCAACTTATACCAAGACGCTGGAAGACTGTACTGAGAATGGTCTTGAAGGCTTTCAGTTGAAATAAGTCTTGGGGCATCGTCAACAGGACTGGAGATGAGAAATGACAAAGACAGTGGACCCATTGCAACAATATAACCAAAACTAGGGGCCAAATTTTCATCCAATCAGGAAGCATCAAGGCGCAGTGGCAGAGTGGTCTAATGCGATAGACTAGAAATCTATTCTCTTCGGAGGCGTCTGTTCGAATCAGGCCTGCGTCGTTCCAGATATTTATCTTTTGTCAACAAAGGATATAATTGAATTTTTGCTGCCGTCTCTACTATGTACAATGATATTCGCAGACTCATCGTGAAACTCTCAGTTCGGGGCGGGTGACGGACGTCCTTGACCGATAAACTGTATACTTGGCCATAAACACAGGGAAATGTCTTAATGAATCAACAGCATCTTTTTTGAGATATCAGCTGGAGGAAGGGAGCATCCAATCCCGTTATTTACAGCCTCAGGCCTGATGATTCAGCCTCTACAATCCTCCCACCTGCCTGATTCCTCTTCCATTACTGACATTACTCAGACCTCCAACCACATACGACCAAAGCTCGTAGAGAATACGGGGTCCCGTCCGCTCCCCCATCGTCAAGCTGCGAAGCGCCGGATTAGTAGTTGGGTCGGTGACGACCAGCGAATCCCCGGTGTTGTATGTTCTTTTTGGTCTTTGTCGCACCTGAACTGACAGAATCATACGCAGAGAGCCTCAAGAAACCATAGGTCTATTTCAAACCACCAGACAAGATGATATCTTGTCCAGTGAGATATCCAGTTTTTGCCATCCTTCGAAACATTAGAAGTTATCCAAAATGATAGAGAATTTACTTACATGACAGCGATGTTGGCAACTTCTGAAGGATGGCCCAATCGGCGTACAGGGACACTTGCGGCAATGGCCAGGCCAGGATCTGTTTCTTTAAGTTCCTCTAGATCTGTTTTTCTTGTCCATGTTCTATGTCTCGGGTCAGCCTATGTTGCCGGCGGCTTTACCTGCTAACAAAGAGTACTCACGTTTCTTTTGGCGTCGGGATCATGTCTGTAAAACCAATCATTGCAGGGAGAATCTGGACCTTCTGTTAGTATTTGTGAGGGAACAACGTCTCCTAGGGCTTACAGTGTTGACTGTAACTCCCTCGCCAGCCAAAACAGTTGACAGATTCTTGCCCATCGAGCTTCCAGATGTCAGACTTTGTCTCCTAGATAGGAATGACTGACGGCTTACCTCAAAGCTCCCTTGGTCGCCGCATAATGACAGCCATTGATGCCACCGCCCGTGCTCGCAATACTTCCAACCAGAATCACACGGCCCCAGCTTTGCGCCCTCATAGCAGGCAGGCAGGCCTTGACCACCACAAATTGACTCCTGGCATTGACTTCCATAACCGAGTCCCAGTCATCTTCTTCAATGTTCTGGATATCTCGGATACGCCTGCCAAGGCCAGCGTTTGCAACGAGAATAGATACTGCTTTGTGCTTGGCGGAGATGCTAGAGTCTTGAAAGACCTTGTCGACCAAGCCGCGAGTTTCGTCGCGAGAGCTGAGGTCGGCTGAAACACAAGGGAAGAGTTTACCGGGGTGGGCCGATGCTAGTTCTCTAGACAGAGCCTCGACTTTATGCTGGAAACATGATTTAGTATGAGACATTCTGCTGGTTTGAGTAACTCACCAGACTGGCGTTGCAATGGAGTACGACATCACAACCTTCTGCTGCGAGAGCCCTGGCAATAGCTGAACCGATTCCACCACTGAAATGGTTAGCATTGAATGGATCATGAAGGTAGGAAGCAAGTTGTACCTGGATCCGGTAACAAGAGCGAGACGCCCTTCTACACGGTTATCAACGTCACGGATGTGATAGGTAGTCATTTCTGCCAATTATTTGAGAGATGAGAAAGTATTTAATGAGAAAGTATTCAATCAGGTAAAGAGAAACTGAAAAGAGAAACGAATTTGAGTAGAATGAGAGATCGTTTTCCGATAGATGGTGCTTTATCCGAGGGCGGAAGAGGGAGGGGTAACTGAGTGGGCTGGGGAAGGCTCTTAGCTAAGCGATCCTCGGAGTGAATGCCGGGAGTTATAATTCTTGGGACCTCAGGCCATAGTTGAGACTGCTCTGAATATTGAGAGATAGTGTTTGGGGGCCCTATGCCTGCGCTTGAATAGCGTGGTGTATGGCTCCTGGTTACATCAAAGGGTTTTGTTTTGGTGGTGAGATTGACCATCGCCGTTACATGGATAAGCAACATTCGCAGACACGCTCACGATTCAAGAAGATGATAACCTCTTGCACTTTGATAGTGAGATATAAATTGATCGCCTATCAGATACCAAAAATGATATTCCACAGATAAACCATAGATAAGTAATTCTATAATAAAACCCTGACCCTTAAACAGGTGTAGAAATGAACTTTGTCTGAAAGTTGCCAAACTTCAAGTGCTCCCCAACAATGTTGTCGTTGGTCGAGCTGTAATTCGCCGTAGCAGAGATCTGCACTTCCTTCCCAAGATCAGGATAATCAGTGCGACGGACCTCAACAGTCGTCAGCTCCCCAGAAAAGTACTGACGAGCTTCATAAGCCGTGTCGTTGCAGCGCTCAAACTTGGGCTTCCCCTTCAGATCAAGGTCATCCGGAATCACCTGCAAGCCATGGCACGAAGCTGCAAAGTTTCCAGGGTCCGGGACACCGTTATGTCCCTTTACGGTGAACGCCCATTTGATCGAATGGCCGTCGGGAGCAGGTGTAGCGCTGAAGTCGTCGCTGGACCAGGTGCTGTGGAGGTCCTTGGGGTCGGTGACGACGTAGGGCGTGCCTGAGACATTGCACACGAAGGCGATGAGAAGGACGGCTTGGGCGAGCATGATGAGTAGATAGGTTGATGGATGAGCTGCTTGGGTTCAGTATTGTGGCTTCGTGACTGATTAATGGGCTCTATTATATGTACTGACCTCTGGCGAATAGTTTCAGTAGCTGAAAGCAAATTCCGTTTTGTTCTGAATATCAGCTTCAAATACAAGTAGTTCCAATGGGAGGGCGAACAATATATATTGGGCTTTCACCCTTGTTGTTCTTGATATACCTATTCTCCAGGAACAGGGTTTCTGGAAAGTCTAATATATATAAAATACGAGATTCACCGCCATTTTTAGGGATCTTATAGTTCACTTTCCTCGTGTTGACGTCCGTGTCGTCCGGCGCATATAAATTATACCTGCTCGTCGTCTCACGTCAAAGTTTAAATATTCCGGCAGTTCAAGAGTCAGTGCCGACATCCGATTAGCCTACGGATCGCATGGATGCTACTGATCCGCCTAAATTTAAGTCCTCAGGGACCTTGACTTTAGCTCACCCTTAATTATCCCTTTGTTGCCAGTGCCCACCGCTAAAATCAATGCTTTTTGATCACTGCCTAGGCTATTCATTTCAGGAACCACATTTCCTCATAACCCAAATAGAGCAAAGTTCTTATTGTAGACCAAGATCTCAAGCATTTACATGCTCCATAAATTCATCACTCCTCTCATGTGACTTGCTTTCCATCTTTGCCGCCTTCTCAGGATATCTATCATCCGCCAAACGTCCATGAAGAGCAAGTTCCTTCTGCATCTCCCTAGCCACTTGAACAGTATTCTCGCCACGAGCAAAAATGTAATCAACCTCTTCAAGAGCTAAGTTCGAAGTCTCAGGATACAAGAAAAAGATGATCGGCACGAAAATGAGGTTGGTGGCCATAAAGATGAGATATGCCTTCCACTGAAGACGATTAATGAGGATGGGAGTGATCATGACCTATAAATCATCAGTTATAAGTCAACAGAGAAATTTTCTGGAGAGTAAGACATACTACTGTGAAGTTCCAGAGCCAGTTCGAACTGACGCCAATGGCAGTTCCTTTGGTTCGAGCGTGAAGAGGGAGAATTTCGGGGACGTAAACCCACGGAACACAATTCATACTCGCACCGAAGACGAGCATGTAGGTGAAGAAGAACGCTACTGATCCAGCAGCAAATGCTCGACCTCGTGACGTATCGTCTGCCTGAGATAGAAGTGCGGCTACCATCAGCATCGAGAAAGATAGTCCAGCAGATCCCCACATCATGGTAGATCGACGACCCATCTTGTCCAGAGCCAGAGTAGGGAGTAAAGAACCGATGGGAAACATGAGCTGGATACACCCCGCGATGATTTGGGCGAGCCTGTGTTCAAGTCCGACCTTGGCAGTCAGAACAGCTGGAGACCTTAGCATTCCAATTATTCCAATGGGATTGAGAACTTACTTAAGATGTAGTAAACAACCAGGTTGATACCGCCAGCCTGATTCATAAACTGCACAAACCAAGCAAGGAAGACTCGATATCTCGTGCTAACTTTATCCTTCCTAAAAGTCGAAGCCCAAGAAGTACTTCCCTCCGCTTCAGCTTCGATTGACAAAGCCGCCTCGATCGACTCAACCTCTCGCAGGATGTCAGGATGATCAGTGGGCTTATCATAGACCGCTGACAGCACTTCGATGGCCTATTGTCTCTTTCCATGATTGAGCAACCAACGAGGCGACTCGGGTACACCAAAAACCACAAAGATAACCCAGAATGCAAAAACAGCTTGAAAGGCGAGTGGCCAGCGCCATGCGAATGGCCCGCCGACGAAGCTGAAGGCAAAGTCCCACCAGTATGCGAAGGCGATGCCGATACCGACGAAACATGACTTCTGCAGAGACGAGACGGCCTCGCTTTGTACCCTCACAAAGTTCAGATTGGTACCTAAACAATGTCAGTTTAGTCGAGTGTTGCAGGAGGAGACTTACATGGGAACTGTAGAAGTCTTGAGACCAGTGCCGACACCGGTGACGATTCTTCCAACAATCAGATGTCCTCGTGTAAAAGAAGTTGCTTGCAACGCAGCTCCAACGAGAATCCAGCCCATAGCTACCCAAATAGTCCATCGTCTACCAAGTTTCTCACCAACAAAGAAATTCTTAAAGCATCCCAGCAAACAGCCCAGATTATAGCTTGAGGTGATGAAGCCAGTCAAAGTATCACCAGGATCATTAAACTGTCGCAGCCAATCCTCGTTCTCAAGAATGCCTCCAAAGACACCTTGGTCATAGCCATAAAGAACAAAAGCGCAGAGACAGCACGATGTTACTGCACGCTGCAGTTTCTTGCCACGACCGAACCAAGTCCTCATTGTGAGTCACGCCTTCGAGAACTAAGTAAAAAGAGAAACAAGAGAGGGTAATGATTCAGAAAAGACATGCAGATCACCACGGAACATTGCAAATTTATACGCTTGCAAGAATGGCTTTTCCCTCTTTAGCCGAGCCATTTTCACTATTTCCGGGGACATTGGGGAAACCCCAGAGATCGGCGTCATTGTTTTGTGGAGAAGAGGAGTCTTGTTTGGTGGTTGTAGTTGCCATGTTGGGAAATGTCTGAGAGTCAGGTGTCGTTTACATCATTTGGACGAGGAGGGCAATGCCAAGCGGTTGTATTGCATGAGTTTGGTAGGATGAGCCATTAAAGTTCTGATGGTGTCTTCTTTAACTGAGGATCAAGGCGGCCAAGAGATCGCTCAGTCGAAAGATTCATTAGCTATCAGGACAATGATGGTGGAGTCCACCTTGTCAGAGAGAGGTCTTTCAGCTAGCTTTCTCTTCGATTCGCTTCAATTGCGAGGTGCTTAGGCGGCCAAATCAAATAGTCTAATAAGAAAACTAAAGCCTGTAAGAAATCTATTGAAATGAGTCTCTATGCCTTTTGCCCAATGTTGAAAATTCCACCCATTGGCATCAATATGCTATCCCAGATAAAACAATCCAACACACTACTGACCACCTTCTCAGACGTCGTCCAAAGCTGTTTCGCCAACTCGGCGTTATTCGCATCCTCAGTTGGTTCTTTAAGTCCACCGAACGGCATGATAAACGATCCAGCATATTTGTCTCTGTGTTGAGCTGGTTCCGGGTGAGCAGCAGCGAACAGAGGCGTGATGGCGCCCTCGAAAGGCGAGAGATTCGATCGGAATATATCGTTGTCTCTACCTCCAAGATATCCTGCCGCACCATTTGTTGCAACTCCTCCAGGATGAACACTGAGTGCGAGGATATCAACTCCTTCTTGGTCAAAACGACGCTGAAGTTCTTTGGTGTGGAGAATGCTTGCGAGTTTGGAGTAGCCGTAGCGAAGGTAATTAGCTGATGGTTCATCCTCGCTCCCGTAAGTAGCGTTAAAATCCTCCAGTGAACCAAACTTTGCACCTGCCGGAACATCGTAGTGAGCCGTTGAAGCAACATTCACAATCCGCACCCCAGGGTGTTCAGCTTGAGTTTTGTTGAGCAGCGGTAACAGCTCCCTGGTCAGAAGAAAAGGGCCCAGGTGGTTGATGCCAAATGAGACTGAGATGCCATTGCCGTCTTTATCAAGAGGTCTAGCGAGAACAGCAGCATTATTAACCAGGATATCAAGCCGAGGCTCTTCTGCGACAACCTTTCTCGCAGCGTATTGCACTTGTTTGAAATTGCCCATGTCAACAGCAAATGGAACAAGAGATTCGGGTTTTAGCTGCGGTGATTCGGCAACCATAGTTCTAATAGCTTTTGTTGCCTTTTGAAGATTACGGGCGCCGATGTAGACTTTTGCTCCCTTGAGAGCGAGTTGATGGGCGATGTGATAACCGACACCATCTGGAGTGCTAAAAAGCTGTTAATTACGATGTTGCTGGAAGCGCTCGGATACTTACTTGGCTCCTGTGACAAGGGCGACTTTGCCTGCTAAGGATGGGTTATCATCGAAACTATACTTCTTGACTCGTGTTAGCCATTGGTGACGATGAATGCATCAGTGACGTACTGGTCGTAGTATTTCTTTATGATCTACCATCTTGTCAAAGATCAATAACAAATGGCCAAATTATTCTTGTGTAGGTTTAAAGCTCTTGTTTCCTAAATAATTTGACATCTACACCAACAGGATTAGACTACTTATATATTGCGCTCAGTCATATCTCGCGATAACCAATTACTCAGCCCACACCATGTTCTATCATATGTAAGCTGTAAAATGTGACGATTGTGCTTACAAACACCGGCGCATCGTCTCCACCACGGCTTATCCAATGGGACTAAAGTCTCAACTGACGTATATGTCAGCCCCAGAAACGACACTGGAGAGTTTCTAGTAGATCTATTGGGATGGCGTCAAGAGATTGAAAGGTAAAAATAATCACGGCGCCGATTTCACTTCTAATAATAAATGCAATTCTGCAAACCATAACCCCGCTAGGCAAAGCCTAAAATCTGTAGTATGATCGCAGCTTTCTCTTCTTTGTTTTTGTATCATCGTAATCGCCGCAATTACCCCAGGCTTCACTTTCTTCATTCATTACATCCTTGAGCTTCCTCTTACCCAATGGCCCACCCCAGACTTCCATTTAATCTTCATGTAGGACTAGACGGTCAGCGAGAAACAATATCTTGATAATACATTTGTTGATTGGACTGTTTCCTCTTGGCCTGCTTCACTAAACGCTGAGTGGTCTCGCACTATGGCCAGACCAACATGGCGACAGTGTAAGCGCACGCTTAGAGTCAGGTCTCGGACAGGTTTGACTCTCAACAACGCCTTTTGATATTGGATGGTATCGACTCTTCCCGAAGCGCAAAGGTCATATTGTGATGATTGACGTGGCAAGGCGGTCACGGTCAGATGGCGGCGAAGTCCACAGTATCTATATAGCCGCGGCCGCCGTTCCCAATACAATGAAACCCTATCATGAAATACAAGTCCCCAGAATCAATCTGCTCCTGCGTATAAGTACAAGTCGAAGTAACATGCTTCCACTCGTCTACACTCGTGGTAAGATCGATAGCGTCTGTCTCCTCCCAATAGGTATTTCGATATGAGCATATGAGCTCAACAGCGGGGCAGAATAAGTTTGCGTTGACCCAGGCGGACATGGTATATGCAACACCAGCAGTGATGGAACCACGGAGCGGCTGCCTGATGAAGTCTATGAGAGGACGCTGCCCTTGCGTGAAGAGAGCGGAATTACGTCCGTCATGTTTGACGTCGGACGCGATGGATACCGTAACTTCGAGGCCGTTGAAGAGCTCCCAAGGCGCGATAGATGAAGTATCATCGTCAAATCCAGCATTGGTGATGAAGGGTATAGCTGATGGTACTTCCGATGTAGTCGCTGTGTTGGTAGGAGTGGCAGCTTCAGTCGTGGTGGCTATCTCGGTTGTTATGCCGTCGGTGGTCGACAGGGCAGTGGTAGACGTTTCCTCGGGGCTCTGAGACCTCTCTGTGCTGCTCAATCCCGTGATAATGACGCTAGACTCTTCATTTGAAGTCACAGTGGAGGAGGCCGCGACCATAGTGGTGTCGACGAAGCTGGATGTAGTTGTGGAGCCGACTGTAGTTGTGGAGCCGACTGTAGTCGAAGTATCACTCGCGATGGAGCTTTCGATTATCCTGGAGCTGGGTTTACAGGGGCCGGCTTGAGAGCCACCCACTAAACAAGCCGTTATAAAAGCGGCAATGTACGTCTGTGGAATCATCCTGAGCGAGGTTGTTGGTGCAACGATTTGTGGGTGTCCGTATACGATAGACAGAAACGCTTCAAGAGGGGCATTGACGGATAAGTAGGGTCTCGTAAAAGACAAAATGTCGCTTCACAAAGGGGCTTGTTGTGTTTTCTTTGGTCTAGATGCTCGCCGACCCCAGCTGTAAAATCGATAGCGCAACTCGTATCAGGCTTAGTGGGATCAATAGCTCAGCTAAGATCCAATAGTTCCCCTGGAGCTACAAGGATCTATAAGCGCAAAACGAAATTAAAATGATATTTCTTGCTCTGTTTTAACAGCACATCATGTAATGACTGCTGGTTAGCTGCTCACTACTGCAAGCTTGAGCAGCTTGAAATAAGCGAGTTACACTAAGAAATTAATATAGTCATAGAAAAAGGCCTCTCCCCTCTCTATAAGAAGACTCTGCATCCACTTTCCCGTCCTTTGTACTCCAAACGTTGTATTTTTTATCATACACCTTTTCAGCATGGAACGGTCAAAGCGCGTTAGGGCCTTCTGGGCTCTCAACCTGTCTCTTCTTCCAACTGTGCTGGCTGCCGCCACTTGCAGCGAGCTATCCGGCAGCATTTACAGCGGCCCTAACAACAACAAATTCGATATTCTATGCGATACTTCTACAGTTGGCGGGCACATCACTGCCTATTATTCTCAGGGAGATGAGTTTCAAGATTGCGTGGATCGATGCGACGATGACGATACTTGTCTTGCTGCATTGTTCCTAAGCTCAAGCGGCGACTGTGCTTTGATAGACACCTTTACGAGCACTAGGTCGTTCAGCGGCAATGATCTTGCTATTAGGACGGTAGTGCCTGAGACGACGTCGACTGAGGCTACTACTTCTGAGGCTCCTACATCAACAGATGTTACTACATCAGAAGCCGCTACATCTACAGAAGCCGCTACATCTACAGAAGCCGCTACATCAACTGAAGGTACTTCGACAGAAGCTACTACATCAGTGGCTAGTACTGCAGAGGCTTCAACATCGGAAGCTGCTACATCTCAGGCAACAACATCAGACACATTAACGATATCAGCGACGTCAGAGACCTCATCGATATCTTCATCATCTGTATCAGCAGAAGATACAACATCAGGATTGGCATCTACATCAGAGCCTTTGTCAACATCTGCAGCGGTATCAACAACCTCACAGCTGTCGTCGTCAGCGGAATCTACATCAGAGACCTCAGCCTCTGTGGAGTCCACTACAGCTACTACCTCAACTACAGAGTCATTGTCCACCAGTACCTCCAGTGCTGAGACATCAACTGACGATTGCGATGATGAGACGTCATCCCTTGAGACCTCGACTACTGTGACTACATCTACAGCAACAGGGTCCGAGATACAGCCAACGACCTCAACCACTGACAAGCAGAGTTCCCCCACTACAACCAATGAATCATCCGAGGTCTCCACTTCCGCTCCTTTAGCTACCTCAACTGCGTCATTGTCATCTTCTCTGACGACAACAGAAGGTCAAGCTTCTCTATCAACATCTCTTCCAACCTCTGCTACAAGCCAAACAGGCTCCTCTCTGTCTACGTCTTCAGGTACTACAGTAACTCAGACTTATACAACCTATAGCCAGATAGCCTCCTCGTCTGGTTCTTCGTCTTCTGGAACCAAGGAGGTTGGCTCCAAGACACTTTCGACCTCTGGTGCCACTGTCATCAAGACAACATCTGGAGGTCATGTTGCAACGCCTTACCCTACTGCTTACAACGTCTGGACTGTTTATCTTACGTTGGTCGAGTATGTCACTTGCAGCACTGGTGTAGTTACCGAGACAGTTACTACTTCCGAATATGTCACTGTGGGCAGTAACGGTGGGAGCTATGGACCTCCAGTGGTTACAACGCCTGCTGGATGTATTGGAGGTTATCAGGTTGATGCTAGCGGCCACAGCTATCCCGTGGCACAACCTACGAAGGATTCTCCTGCCAACTCACCTGGTGGCGCGTATAGCCAGCCATCTGTTCATCCTGTACCGGGATCACCAGGCAACTCTCCATCTGGCCATGAGACCGGCAAGCCTCATACTCCTACGCCAGCTGCAGAATCTCATGGAAACTCCCAACCAGGACAGGGTGGTAAGCAACCTTCTGTTCCTGGTCAAGGCTCTGATGAGCCCAATAATAGCGAGCCTCAGCAGCCACAAGGTGGCGCTACCCAGACAGTTATCTCTGCATACCAGTCTGGTGCCTCAGTAAATCCTTCACCGTCATCGGCTATTCATCAGGGTCAGCAAGGCATCTCAACGACTTTCACTACCGAAGCAAGCGTTACCGAGATGCAGGTACCTAAGTCCACGCACAGTGGTTCATCGGAAGCTGGAGAGGCACCATATACACCAGTTAGTGTTTCCGGAGCCAACGCACATCAGTGCATGGTTTGGACATTGGCCGCTGGAGCCCTCATGGGGTTCGGACTGTTGTTCTAGTGATAGGCGCTTCTTTAAGTACATTATGAGCATGTAGATAACATAGACCGTTAATACACGATCCTCTTGGACCAAGAGTCACATACACGAGGCTCCTCGAACTTATCTAAAGGTAGCCAATTACTATTATACTAAAGTTAAGCGTGAAATAGATATTACAATACTGAAAAAAGGCCCATTACCATACCCCTCTAATTAGGGGAGGGAGTGTGTACACTAGCCTTGGCCTTCTCACCAGCAACACTAACACAGTAGTAGTAATTAGCCCAAAGGTTCTCACACTTGGACCCAACAGCAGGATTCCACTGATAGAACTCATCCAAATCGATCTTGAACTCTGACGCAACAGCAGAACAAGTGTCGCCCTTAGAAACACGATGGTATTCGTTGCAAGACTTGGTGATTCCTTTCTGAACCGGCGAAGGCGCTTTGTTGCCGGTGACATTCTCAGGAGTGGTCGGTGTGGGAGTCACAGCCTTTTCAACGCCAACACAAACATAGTATCCCTTCTTGAGACCCTGACAGTGCTTGCCAACAGCAGGGTTCCATTTGAAAAAGTTGGCGAAGGAAAGCTTGTTCTGCGTCTCAATTGACTTGCAGGTCGTGGCCTTGCCAACGAGAGCGTACTTGGCGCAGTTCTTGGCGATGCCAGCTTGAGTAGGCGAGTATTTCTTCGCCGGCGATGGACCCTTTGTCTCGGTGACAGAAACACAAGCGTATGCGTTTGCCAGAAGGGCGTTGCAGTCAGTGCCAGTCTTGGGATTCCATTCCTGAAAGTCGGATAGGGAGATCTTGTTCTTGGCAGCGACTGAGAAGCAGGTTTCTCCCTTTTGCACAAGGTAGTATGACTTGCAGTTGGAGACAATGCCCGGTTGCTGAGGCTCAGGGGCTTTGGCTGAAGCCGAAGACTTGGTGGCTGCTCCAAAGACTGGGAGCAAGTTTCCAGCAAAGAGAAGGAGATGTTTGAGATGCATTTCGGTAACGAGTGAAAGTGTTTTTGCTAAGGATGCAAAGAGGAAGTCAATTGGAGGATATCAGCTTGTAGGTAGGATTCATATGATACGGGGACTAGGACCTTTTATCTCTTTGAGGGTGAGTAAGTTGACTGGAGGTCACATTATCTTAATAAGATGAAATGAGGCAATGCCATTAAAAACGCTTATTTTGCCTGGGTATATGTAAATTGCGCTATCGTTGCCCGCCGCAGCTGGAGGAAAGCTTATCGTATGCTGTAGCATGGGTAGATGGGGTGACTACTAAGATAGTAAACACTCCTATGAATTACACTTCTTCGCCAATCTCTGTGAAGTTGCTAATAAAACAAACCTGCGATTTATGATTCCTTGTTCCAGCAGTGTCACAGGTATACATCACAAGCAAAAAGAAGCCCGTCGTTACGTCTATTTGTCACTTTTGAGTGATCTCAAGAAATTCACTGCTATCTTTTTAAATAAAGTTCGGTTTATATTCACCTGAGGTCTAAATACGAGGGAGAAATTAGATGTCCTTGGTGAAACCAAAATACTACATTTTGAGTTTTCACCACAGCGGCATTACGCATAAAGAGAACTGCCGGCCGTGCACTGTCGCTAATCTAACTTCAAGCTCCAAATTATGCCACGGATGGCACGGAATCATTTGAGTTGAATTCATCCAGAGATTAATCTACAGCAGGGGTGTTGACATCTGAGGAACACTTCTTTAGGCGAACTTTGATGGCCCGAAGTGTAGCATGTAATGGCCGTCTTGAAGGAAGACAGGGCTATCAGATCAAATTCGAGGACTTGGTTACCCTGTACAACTCAGGCATGATTGATCCGCGGAGGCGCCCAGTCATGACAAATATGCCAACTTTCGTACGATGATCTAAAGAAAAGGCTCATGGCAAGTGGCTAGAGTCTATGCCGTTTTCGAGAGATAAATCACGTATAGACCACCTGTTTGAAAGCGATGCCATAACAAGGCCATGAAGGGGCCAATGAAGAACATTTCACCACGATACGGATAGATGCAAAGAGCTTATCAACATCTCATCATGTGGACCGGATTGCAAAAACATGGAACATGTTAAAGGAGTGAGCTGACTTACCATGTTAATCTTACCCAGGCGCAAGAAAAACTCAAGACTACAGAGGAGGATGATAAAATAAACTCGGTAAAAGTCCCCTAAGTTTAGGCTAGACTAAGCTAAAGATTTTCGTCGTTTAGGGTCAAAGTCCCAATGTTTCCTGCTGAAACAGGCATGCAATGCGAATGAGGCTGTGTGTGCCATGTGACTCGGGATATTTCAATTTGGCAATTGGCTGCAGCTGTTCCGTTCATCTACCCTGTAACTAGCACCAACGACCTCTCTTTTGCGCAACAATACAGAGCGCCATGGAAGTAGCTGGCCTCACCATCGGGGCGGTGGCCCTAGTCAGCTTGTTCAAAGACTGCGTTGACCTCTTGTCCATGATCACAGCAGCTCGCGACCTAGGAAAAGATGCCGCCATAATGAATACGAAGCTCGACGTGGAAAAGATGCTTTTCCTACAGTGGTCTGACCGGGTCGGACTCTTGAAGCAGGGCTCCGCATCCACTAACGCGCTGTTGTGCAGTCCGGATAATCGGCAAATCGTCTCACGGGTTCTGGAAAGCATCAAGGCCCTGCTAAGTGAAGGCCAGGCTTTACAAAGAGACTATGGTCTCAAAAGAGTCGAAAAGGTCGGCACTGAGCCGACGGCAGGCTATCAAGGCGCCAGCTCTTTTCGATTCGCAAAATTCCTCAAGCAGTTTGAGGAGCTAAATATCAAGCCTTGTCAAACTTCAGACGCTGACCAACACAGTAACTTCAAAAAGTTTACCAAGCAGTTCCGCTGGATCATCGTCGATAAGGATAAATTCAACTCGCTCATCGACCACCTTTCATATTTCAATACGTCCTTGAATAACCTTATCCCAATGCCATCAGTATCTGAAACAACTTTCTCCAAAAATGAACTGATCCACCTCAAAAACCTTGCCGAACTTGACTTGGTCATCGAAGCAACATCAAATACGAGACCAAGCATCAGTGAAGCTGCTGTTGCTGCCAAGTCTGCACTTATCTCATCCCGAGTTATCCGCTCCCTCTGGTTCCGCTGGTACGACGAGCGAAGGGTTAATATCAAGAGTCCGCACTTTAAAACTCTACAGTGGGCTCTTGACCCCCCTAGCGACTATCTTCAGTGGGATGATCTCAACACTTGGTTACAGAGCGCGTCAGGCATATACTGGCTTTCTGGGAAGGCCGGGAGCGGCAAGTCGACTCTGATGAAGTATCTTCATGAGAATGCTAAAACGCATGCTCTCCTCCAAACCTGGGCCAATGGCTCAAAGCTAATTCTCGCAAACTTCTTTTTCTACGCTCTGGGGAAATCAGAGCAAAAGTCGCAGTCGGGGCTTCTACGTAGCCTGCTTTATCAGATGCTGGAGTATGACCCAAGTGTTACTGAGCACGCTCTTCCGCACATGTGGCGAGAAGCGCGCTACAATCATCAAGGTTCCCCTGAACTTGAGATCCCGTCCATCGAAGAAATGGCAACTGCTTTGAAAGTTCTGTGTTCAACGCTCCATGCTGACAGGAAGATATTCTTCTTGATAGATGGTATCGATGAGTATGAAGGAAAAGATCTCGATATTGCAAGATTCATCGGCGAGCTTGAATCGTTCCCAAATGTCAAGATTCTGGTGTCGGGTAGACCGCATCCAGCATTCATGACCGCATTTAGGCAAAAGCCAAAGATGAACCTACAGGACTTGACAAAACGCGATGTCGCTACGTATATCCAAGATACCGTGTCTTACCATCCATATATGAGATCATTATCTCATCAATCGCAGTATCAAGTCGACAAAATTACTGAAAAGCTTGCACAGAAGGCGTCCGGTGTCTTTCTTTGGGTTATTCTTGCTTGCCGAGCTGTTGTCGAAGGGTGCGATGACTTTTGCACGATGACTGAGCTCGAGGCAAGAGTTGACGAATTACCCAAGGAACTTGAGGATATCATTGAGCATATGCTTGAGAATATCGATCCAAGATGGAAGCAAGACGCTATGAGGCTCATACATCTCATCTACACAAATGAAGGTTGCCAAGGATTCGACCCCATTCCGACACTTGGCCTACACTTGACACACGAAAAGGGGCTCAAGGGGGATACGAGCCTATCAGGAATAAGTCCTGAAGAGATCACTTTGTCAGAAATGGAAGCCCAATGCCGGGTGATGGAGGGCCGACTCAGAAGCCGATGCTGCGGCCTGCTTGAAGTCCACTACGGCCATCGCGACGAGACCAATATTGAAGATTGTATTGTCAAATTTATGCACAGAACTGTTTACGACATGTTATTGCAGCCAGAAATCGCTAGTCGCCTGTTCAGAGAGCTTGAACGCGAAAACTTCGATAGCTATGCAGTCTTGTCCGAGATTTGGTGTCGAATGGCCACTACACCCTCGGATTCTGACGATATCTTCTTCAATGCGTTATATCCTCTGGTTCTCAGAGATGCAGAGGGCCACCCACCTGCAGTTACACTACATCTCCTGTCGAGGCTCCAATTCGTATTCGGACAATTGAGTCTTTCACCGTGGCTGGGAGCTCCACGTTACTTACAGCATGACCAAAAGTGCCGCAGATACTGCAACGACTTCTCGTTGGCTTTCACTCTTGCCATCGAGATGGGCATGGACAACGTCGTCCGTTTCGTCTTGGAGAGTAAGATATCTTTGAAGAGCTTACTCTTTCGTCATCCAAGTCTTGCATTGCTAAGAGATTGCCAGCCTACGCGCCGTCTAAAGAACAGTCACCTATTTAGTTGTCAAAAGGATGGAAAGCTTCTTCAGACCACATACCCCTTACTTTATCACGCTATCGTACAGCCATTTAGAAGTGATTACTTTGCGTATGACCGGAATATTCGGCAAAAGGCGTCGCTGTCTTTGACTCGGCTTATCATAGACATGCAGACGGATTCAGACGAAGGCGCTAGATTGAGCCTCCAGGGCCTTGAAAAGACCAACGGGGGCAAACTTCTACAAGAAATCGATGGTCTAGTCAGTTTTGACGGCGATGAAAAGGAGGGATGGGAGGAGGTGAAGAAATTCTGCGAGCAACAGCTGAACAGCGAAATTTCAATGTAGATACCGATTTATGAGGCTTTTTCATATCTTTGGCTTACGATGAGTGTTATTGGCTTGATTCCGGAGCTAATAAGTAGTATCTTCTATGAACAACACCTTCCATTTCCAACACCAAGAGCCACAGCGATACCCTCCCAGGGGCAGGAAAGAAAACGCATGACCTTGGTCCTAAGTGACAAAGATATTTAGGTAACTTAGCATAAGTTTAGGATAAGTCTAGTATAGACTTAGAATAGCTTCTACCGAGTTTATTTTAACATCTCATATCAAGGGCCGATGTTTTCTTGCTCCTCGAGGCTTCTGAATACGAAAACATTATCCACTTATTATGCAGCCCCCAATACCCGCGAGCGGGCCGCTTATTCGATTGATTCTAGAACACCTGTCAGCTGAAGATAATCTGCTTTGTAAGGCTTTAAATCACCCAAACGAGCAAGTCCTTTTTAGCGTCGGCCGCCGCGGCTGGATTATGAAGTCCTGCAATGGCTCTATCTTACGGATACACGGCATTTGAGTATTATTTCTATATCTACTTCACGGATATGCGGCATCTTATGTAGTACGGAAGGCGAAGAGAGGTGTTGATAATATCGTGGTCAGCCTTAAAGCCAGGTTCGATAAAGCTTGAATCGATGCCTAACATTAGTATATATAGGGAATGTTAATCTATGTAAAGAATCAGACTTTCAAATTCATCCTCAAGAAACAGCACCTGCTTGAACCCGCCACTATCAACAATCATGCTTTTCCTCAATACTCTTGTTCTATCCTTTGTAGCAGTCGGCTATGCCACGCCCCTCGCTATCAGGCTGGACAACACCGAGCCTCCAGAGAACGCTACATTCATCCAGTGCCATGAAGGTACTACGGACCCGATCTGCCTCAAGATCCGCGGACCATCTTCCGATGTCATCACGGAGATTGTTCACCCTGATGGAACCGTCGAGGTCCATCGCAACAAATACACCCGCGAGCAACTGAAAGATATCCGTCGTCAGAACAAAGTCAAGAGCGTCGAGCACAAGCCTGGTCACACCGTCCGCGATGGGTCTGCCGCATTCATCAACGATCTCACGAAGAGAGAGTCTGCCCCTCGAATCTGCAGGAGCGAGACCCAGCGGTGGTGGGATCAGAATGACTGGGGCTACTGGTACCAGGCCTGGCACCAAGTTGGAAGCTGCTTCTACTGCAATCAGTGTACCGAGGCTATTGCAGTTGGTTTCTCGGTTTCTCAAACCTGGACTGTTGGCTTGAGCGCCAAGTTTGGCGAAGTCATTGAAGCATCTTTCGAGTTCTCCTGGGGCGAGACGCATACTTTGACTGATACGCGAACATGCCAGTGGAACAATGTTCAGTCAGGGTGCCATTCTATCTGGTACCAGCCCTTGATGTCTTATCACAATGGATACGCGAACTATCAAACTCACACGCACTGTCCCGCTGGTCAGGGTCAAGGTGCCTCTGATACCTATTACGACCATAATTATGCGTATGCCAACGTCAATCAGATCGGTAACAACAATGGCGTCAACCAGGGAAATTTGGGGTGTGACAGTGGTTGTCAAGGTAGTGATCACAGGCAGTGTCAGTACGGAAACAATGGCGGTTCTCTTTGGCCCAACCCGAACTAGAAAAGTCTGGAATCGGGTCACCGACAGACAAGCTTACCCAACTTTCTCAAGCCTATCAAATCAGTGTGAGACTTCTCTAAACAGTTATTCCCATTATTAGGCTAGAATAGATGTATCTAGAATCTTGACAACTTAGAATCGATGCAAAGACAAAGATCAACCGTGCATCAAGTGAGGCTGAGCATGCAGGTGGTTTCTATTAACAATCTCATGCAGTTTGCTTTATTATTAATAAATTGAAGGGTGAAGGATTGGCTTGGCGTAAGACTCACTGCTACCTCGAACGTCACAAGTTCGGGCTTTTGTGAAATGCCAGGGGGTTCCGTCTGACATACATCTGCCGGACCCCACCATGACCAGGCATCATTGGCGAGCTGGCGAGTCATGATCTGGGGGAGTGGCTCCCCCATGACTCTGTTGCGATGGAATAACAATCGAGGAACCGGTTAATGAGAATTGTTTCACGCCCTACCGGGAAGTTACTAATCCTTGCTATGCGGCACTTTTCAATCACCAACTCAGCCTTGTAGGATGCAACCCGTCTTCTCCGAGGATCCATTTATAAAGCGCGCTGAACGGATGTACGGGAATATCAGTTACGCCGACTACTCCTGGACAGTTTGGGGGTTGCTAATTACGACAAGTTATACTTAGCCGCCGTTACTTGTCTACACAATAGCTACGGATATTTATACTTATTTCTAGCTTTAACTTTGACGAAGCAACATCATGTGATTCTCCTTCCAGCCACGGTCTCGGTTGTGATGGCATGTCTAGTTACGACTCCACTTCCCCTTATACTGAATGCTTCCTACACCTCAGTAGAGTAGCTCCTGTAAGAAACAGAAGTCCTTGAATTCTGAGAGCATGTACCTGGTTATGGATCCAAATCCTGGCCTGGTCCCCGGCCCGTTAATTGTGATAGCCACGCCATCTCCATAAAAGTCCCCCACCTCAACAGCCGCCTTATAGCCTTACGCGCCGGGATCAATCGGATCATCACAGTGGCTGTAAGCTTGGGCCAGGAATCCTTTGTAATCTTTAATGCATCACAGGTCTCCATAGTATACATAAGAACTCCAAGGGTGTTGCGATGCCAAGCCTCATCTCGCCAAAGGTTCATGTCAGCTGCCAAGCATAACATGGTACCGGAAAGGCTGGACCATGAAATATGTAGGATATATATGTGCCCTCTCTTGCGCATTTGAAAAGTTAAAGAGGCAAGTCTTCATCGGCTCAGTTCGCTTTACCTCCTCACATTTCGATCCATCTCTCACAGAACATCTTCACCATGAAGACCACCACCGCTCTTTTGGCTCTAGCCGCCGCGACAGAAGCTTCACCCTTGTTCTCCAAACGTGACGATGCGAACGACATCTTCAACGACAAGCAAAAGTTCTGCAAGGGATGGGACCTGAAGACCGTCGAGGGTGTTGACAAGCTGTGGGAAGACACAGCCGCTGGTGTATCACTTGAACTGTTCATCAAAAGCCACTGGGGTAAGTAGCTTACTCTCACCAAACCTAAGCATGAAATAGAATGCTAATCACTATGTCCACAGAGCACCAGAACAACTGGCTCAAAAATCTTGAGGATCAGGTCATGGAGGGCACTGATGGCAAGTCTGGTGCCAGTGGCTGCGCTCTCATCGGCACCAGCTGCAACCCCATGGGCGGCATCGGCTGCGAGGAGCAGTTCGACAAGTACGGCAAGACATTTGTAGGCAAGAACTCGTACTGGACCTTCCAGGCTGTCAAGGGTATGCATGGCAAGTTCGCCGAGCTGCACCGCCAGTTGACGACTGAGACTCTCGTCAATGGCCTCAAGATCGGGCAGATGCTCAAGGACTTTAGCGGAAACGAAAATGGAGGAGGTAATATGAAAGGCTGGCTCTCGGCGGCTGCAACTATGGGTAATGCCCTTGGTGGCCTCGTTCCTGGAGTGGTATGTTACTTTGTCTCCAGTCCCGATTTTTCCTTTGCTGACCATCACTAATATAGGGCTCCGGTATTTCTGCCGGTATGGGTATTCTGGCAGGTATTATGTCCGGTCTCTCCTTGGGCGACGATGAGGATGATGGTGCCGCTACTATATCAGACGGCCTTGCCGACCTATTCAAGTCCGCCTCAGTCAAGCTCGAGGACACCCTCCGAATCGCTACCGGAGGCGGCAGAAACGACGACGAGTATAACTCTCTCCCCGCTCCCAAGTGGGATACATACGAGACCAAGATTGCCAAGTTCTTCAACGGCGGCTGGTTCCTTCTCGACGATGACGTTGAGACCGTGCGCGTCACGCTAGGTTCCATCACCAACAACATCCAGAAGAAGGTCGCCAACGACGTCATGAAGGCCTCCAAGCTCCACCTTGTCGCCGATAAGCTCGGCGGTAAGGATTCCCGTGAGGATTGCGGTTTTTCCACTGGTCGACAGTGGCTGCCGCTCCGTGATGGCGAGGAGTACTGCTGGTACATCATGCGAAACGATCCCAACCCTAATCGCGAGGGAGAGTGGACCGAGGTTGGCGCTGACATCTACGAGAAGATGGCTTCCTTCGGTCTGGGTGATCGCGAGCCTTACTACAAGGCTTTGATTGACTGTGCTTTGAACAAGGGCGACAGTGATGAAGTTGACACTAGCAACCTTGTTCAGGGAGAGATCCCCCGATGCTTCTTCAACTTGCCTGCTGTGTTTGTTGAGCATGATGACGAAACTGGCTGTGGAAGCCCCTTTGACAGGGCAGATTGTGACTACCGCAAGAGCAGTCCTCTCAAATAAGCTGGAAGAAAGACTCGCTATTAAATTTCTGTTACCTACCTATTATGCCTTTCGGAGATCAGGAAGATAAATTTTGTACATTTACCATTTTATAAAGACTTTATCCAAGGTTTCTTTTACCTATATTGTATTTTTACATGTTTAACTTTTCCAACCGTAGCATCTCGCCAACGCTGAGCAACAAAATCAATGAATTCGCCTTGCTATCTGACGTGTACAGTTCAGAACCGTTCAAATCATACCTATATTAAGGGAAAGTTGAGACAAAGTAGTTATTTTATGCTTTAATATACAAGTTTCTCTCTAAGTTGAGATGGAGTTCTTGGCCCTATTGAACCTTTTCATGTAATTTCCGTAGTCGTATAACAGCAGCAGCCGTGGCAATCGTGTTGAATGTGTAAAATGAAGATCGGCTTCTCATTCTTCAACCTCCCCGTACCAATGCCTATACTTTGGTCACTCTCAGTCTCTACTAGTGATCAAAGATTGGCTGATTGACCTTGAACAAATATCGAGACCAACGTATCCATAAGCACTCTTTTCGCACGTTTAGAATCCGAAAAGGTAGATCAAAGGAGGGATGACGAGCTCCACAGCAGCAGCAATCTTGAGCCACGAAGGAGTCCAGCCTAGACTCAGCCCTGAAGTCAAGCGGCCAACCCCAGCCAAGAACATGGCAGTTCCGAGCAAAGAAAGGGGAATCTTCCTCGCTTGGAGATTGCTACTAGCCCACCAGAGAATCATTCCATATCCACTCCAGATTGCTCCCAAGAAGCGAAGCTGGTTGTCCACGAAGGCGAGGGTCGGGGTTGGGAGGAGAGCTCGCTCTGATTCGGGTATAACGAGTTTATGTCCGGTAATTAGATCGACAGTTCCAGTGAACATGGAGAAGACGGCGAAGATCTTTAGTCCGCGGGAGAGAAATTGGGAAGAGCCGTACTCGGACATATTGAGAAAGTATTGCTGGTTTTGTATGATAACAAATATGATTTCTAAATGTGAGTTACATACTGAATACACTAATAATTACGATCCCCATCATCTCTTATATCCAAAGAATGTACTTCTAATACCTTGAATTGATAATCCTTATTTGCCATGCTTAAACGTTATGCTGACAGCCCGGAAATCCCGTCGGCGTCATAACGAATCCCGAAAGGTGACAGTTTTTGCCAGATTGGGATCAATATGCGCCAGGCTCCACAATATACCCATTGTTTAAGTCAGCGCGTCCTTCAGAGTCATAAAAGCCCAGTATTTACCTCAATCAGCATCGGGATTCTTAGTAGTGAAAAATGTCAGTTGATCAATCAGACGGAAACACTCGGAAGCTGACGACCGATTCAGCACTCCCGATTGTCAAGGGCTATCCTTTACCGAATTGAGGCCCATGGGGGAGAAAAGGATTCAAGACCATCCGAGGTATCCCACGCCTCACAACACGAATGCCAGGTGTGTCGCCCTTCCAATCGGCGTTGCCAAACTCTCTTTCAGACATGAGCAGTCGAATTTTGCCGCATTATCATAACCCCAAATCCAATAAACGATGGCTTTTGAAGGAGGGATATAAGCTTGGTATCTGGGTCAAAGAAATGATAGACATCGTTTGCGAGGGATTGTATGCATCCACTTCGAGACTGCAATACCCAGAAGCTGACTCGGTATCAGTGCCACGCCTACCATCCTCTTACTCAACTCAGGTCAAACCTAGCAACTCCTCTTCGGCCCGGGACGGAAAGGACTCTGGCCTGACAAATAGCCTTCCGGATCCCTGTTGGTTGGTTGAACCCTTTAGTAAGTTGGCATTAGAACCAATAACCTTAAGAAAGAACTTAATTCTACGACGATGATCACCTAGGAGAGTCTGTATCGCCAACGGACACAGAGTGGCAAGACTTAAGGTACATCATGACGAGTTTGAGTGCATGCTGCGGAGTGCGGGGAATGAAGCTAAGTTCTGCGTCCTGATCGTAAGCTCTCAGCCATGGGCATCAACAACAAATAACACATCCGGTTCACTATTTAGACATTCTGTCACAAGTCGTGACCAATGCCTGCAGTATAAATACCCATTATGAAACTCAGAATATGACTCTTTGCTGCGGGGGTTGAAAAGTATAAGAAGGCCAGCCAGATCAGTAAACGTGTTTTTAAAAACCAATATGTACGCTCGTTCCTCCATTTTTTCCCCCATCCAACTTCCAAGTTAACAACATGCATCTCGTCGCATTCATGGCCGCGAGCCTCGCCATCCAACTACCTTACGCTCTTGCAACGCCTCATCGCCGAGATGTAAAGTGCGAGAATAAAACTAATCCTCTACCTGGTCAGACATGTGCGATCTTCGCTGAAGATTGGAACATGACTTTGAATGAGTTCAAGGCGCTGAATCCCGGCGTCGAGTGTCCTGACCTTGATCCAGTTGGTAGTTACTGTGTCAAAGGGACTGCCGACAAAGATGAACCAGCCGGCGTTGGATCCAAGACGGCAAAGCCTACGTCTGTTACTGAGCCAACTGAGCCATCATACGGCGAGATGCCCGACGCCCCTTTTGATGTAGAGTCCTTTTCGATCCCCAATGCGGACGACGAGTCTTCTGCAGAGCCAACTGTTCCTCAAAAACCCTCTCCTGTGGATGAGTGCTGTGGAAACGGCATCCAAACCCCAAAACCCATTCAACAAGGCATGGTAGCCAACTGCAACAAATTCCATTACATTGAATCTACAACCACCTGCCAAGGCGTCCTCGATCGTTACAAGATATCCCTTGCCGACTTCATCAAGTGGAATCCTGCCGTTGGAGAGGACTGTACCAACATGTGGGCGGGGACCAACGCATGCGTCCGTGTCAAAGGCTACACTTCATCTGCAACGAGAGACATCAAGCCCAACCCAGTAGCCGACAATCAATCTGCGACGCCTTCACCTGTACAGGCGGGTTTGGTTAAAAACTGTGTCAAGTTCCACTACATCGGCCCCGGGACTACATGTCAGGAGGTTTTGCACCACTACAAGATCACCATGGCCCAATTTGCGCAGTGGAATCCTGCTGTTGGTGAGGATTGCAAAACTTTGTGGAAGGGTACTTATGTCTGTGTTGCTGCGGTCTGAGCCGGTCTATTCACCTTGGCTTCTGACTGGAGACAATTCTATGGCCATGCACAGCCTACTTATAGGACAAATCTTTATTACATCATTTTCTACCCATAAAATCAATGATGGTCCGGGTTCCTTAGTCAAAAAGGATCACAATAAAGTGAATTTCATTCCAAACATTTGTCAGGCTAACTTGCCCATCATACTTGAGACGTCATAAGCATTAACTATCAATCAATACTAGTGGTGTTCTATAATGACTTGCAATGCCTTCGGTCCCTCTGTTGCCACATTTATCCTGTGGATGACTCATGTTGAGACCCGACCTCTGCTCGTGTACTCCACGTCTGAGAAGGATTCTGAGCTGAGTAAACATGACTCTCTCCATCTTTGGCCACGACCGTGAAGCCCCTCCACGGTTCATCTTCGTCGCTCTGGCGCAGCCATTCGAGCACTGGTGAAATGTAGTCCAGATTGATGTTAGAACCTATATGTGTCATTTTCATGTACGACTGGGCTCACCTTGTTCTTTGCTTCCATGTGCCTCAGGCTTTTGCTGTGTACTTGGACTGGTTTCTTTCTTTCCAGTAGTGGCATTTCTCTGTGACGGTGGCATCCTGGAGGTTTTCTTGAAGACAAGTGAATAAAGGCCAGTAGGAAGTGGCGGCCTCAATCAATAGAAAGGATTGCAGTTATTTTGACACTAGAAGGCACAAGAAAGGGTTTACTCTTGTGATGAACGCCGTCATACATATACATTTTGACGCGTTCTTGAACACAGACTGGGTAGACGAAAGTCATTGCCGTGTTTTCATTTCAACTTGGGCTCGCCATGGGCCATTTTTCGTATTGGATGGTTCTCCGCAATTCCTTCTAACTGTCTAAGATATCTCAATTGCTTTGTCTTACAAAAGGGTCAGGGCCAGTTTCGCTATTGGTACAACCGTTCCCGGCTCCATCTAGGCCGTTTTTCGGATTCGTGAACTACGTGTGCATTGGCAGAGTCGCCGGTGATTTGTTGAATTGAGCGAGGCTGTCTCCGGGCCATATTGCTGATTGGTGAGATGATGATGCTTAAGCAAGGATAGGGTGATCAATGACATTTCAGCATATATGCATCTGGACAGCCTGGGCCCTGAAGCTTACGAATGAGATAAATGGCCCTTATTCAACTAACCGAATCAACGAGTTTGAATCCCTGCAAGCCCCAATAACTCCAATCGCACATAAGATGTACGTACCGCTAATGGTTAGCGAATCATAGAATTGGCCCTGAGTCTGAGCCACGTAAGAAGGGTTTTCAGCTGGCCGTACTTCAGCCGGACTCTCGTCTATTTGTCTAGATTCCGGCCTTTCTCCTCATTACATCTCTCTCGTCGAGCGAAGCCTTCTGGCTCGACGCTCGAGGATTCGACTCTACTCAGTCCAGTGACACACATCTACAGACTACACCTGACATTTAAGGTCCATCTTGTTCGAGGGTCAGCGCCGAGCATAGACTTGGCGCTTATCCCATTCAGGACGACCACGATGATCATCAATTAGAACCCTGGACGGACAACATCGACGATGCACAATGGCAAATCAGCTCCGGATGGGATATCAATCTTTTGCCCAGTCCTGGTATTGAGAGCTATGAGTTTGACGACTTGTTTGACTTCAATTGCTACCCTGGGCCTTGCATCGAAGCGTTCGATGCAGGCCTTTCCTCCTTGGGTGCGCAACACCAAGGAAAGTCAAACAATCAACTAGCACTTGTCACTGAACCTCATGACGCTCTTGAAACCATACAAGGTGTCTTGTCTCAGCCTCCAACAGATCTAAATTCTTCTATTGTCCCTCATTCGGTTCCCTGGCATCAGCCACACCTATCCCCTTCCTTATGCAACACCTCCGCGAATAGCAATACTCCTACATCCCACTCGTCGACTTCAAGAGGGCACGAAAAGGAATCCTATCAGGCATTCACGTCTAGTCCTGCCTCCAAAGTGGCGCGGCTCACCTGCGACTTTTGTGAGCAGGGTTTTGACGACGTAGACTCTCTTTGGTAAGCATCACCATTACCATGCTTCTTCATTCGTCTCACAGGAAATAGTTCTCATCTTATCTCGTCTCATGTTTCTTCGAGTCCGTTTCATTGTGGAAGAAAACGCTGCAATAAGACGTTTAAGGACAACAGGTCCTTGAAGCGACACCTGACGGAGTTCCACCTTGGGTCCGCTTATGTTTGTCGCTGTGGCAGACAGGATGGAAGAAAGGATAAGCACTTGAAACATCTCGAAACTAAGAACTGTACTGGTCGAGGCCTTTATAGTTGTCCTTGTGGTCATTCATTTGATCAACTCAAGTTGCACAAACTCCACATCGAGAGGTGTGGTAGAAAGAGGAGAGGAAGGCCAAAAAAACACCCATGACGGTCAATGACAGGATTTGAGTTCTGAGGCACCCGGAGTACGCAGTGGTAGCGGTACATGGAATGGAAGCAATGACGCCAGCGCAGGCCCATGACAGAAGTCCTTTGGAGTGCCATTTGCGTCGCTCTCTGTATCCTCTCGGCTTCCGTCAGCCCTTCGATACAGTGAAGATACTTGAGCGCTTGTATTCTGTCCTTTAGACCAATCCCTGAGTTATGGGATCCATTCGAGTCGCTCTGATGCTTTGTCAGTCTTTGAGAAGTCGCTTGATGATCTTTTATTTCTTTCCTTTGTTGTAATTTTCTTTCGTGTTTCTAGGTGGCTTTGTGTTTGGTCTAGCTTCTCTGATTGTTTCAGAGCCTTTGTACCCATATCTCTTGCACAGAAGAACGTCCGTTTCAAGTCGGAGCCCTTCTAGCGTCAGGAATTCTCATTCATCACCTGTGTTTACGGCCTAAAGTTTAACCTTATAGGCGGCACTCATCCCCATAGTTCTAGCCTCAGGAAAGGGGGAATTCAACATAACCCTTGGTGTTATCTCTTTTTGTCCTCTTTTTTGTCCTTCTACTTTTCTTATCTGGCAATAGAAGGAACTGATAGTTGGTTGTATGGATAGTTTGATTAGCTCGGAGATTCTCAGGATCACCTTGGAGATTTTTACCAACTTCTATGCACTAGTTAATAGCCTATAGCCGCTGATCTTGACATCAAGTAACACAAGTAGCTCTCAATTCAGAAAATATATTTTGACATGTGATCAATCAATATTGGACCAAGAATAGTACCAAGAATAGTAAGGAAAAGCAGATACAGTACATCTTTGTTTTCTGGCAAGGAACTCCACCAGAATGCATATTCATGTGGAATTTCTGGGTAGCTTTGAATGAGAATAGGCAGAGTTATTCGAATGTGCTGAAGAAGTCCAAATTGATGATTTCTGCTTTGAACAGAACGCAGATCTGATGAAGATAGTGTCGAAAGAAAAGAGTCAACTCCCATGGAAAGCTCTCGGTAGCTCATGTTAAATAACTGTGTCTTCAGATCCTCCAATTGTTGACGCATCTCATAGAGCATCCAATCATTCCCATGGGGAGGCGATTGCCGTTCTCCAGGTCTCAGTCCAGGTGTTTCAAGAACGGACAGCGACCTCAGTAAGAAATACAATGTCGTGGGCTTGGATGAACTGATGCAGCCCTTGGGAACGTAAGGAAGCTCAGCCGAGCGTCTGTTGCCTTTCTTGTCAAAAAATATGTACAATAGAACAGCGGCTCGGAAAGCATCCAAGAGATCAGGGGCCATTGATATATTATCTCTGTTGAGCTCCGCATTTAGTGCACGTATGTAAGCCACTAATCCCTGTTCGTCAAACGCGTTCTTTCGACGTTGTGGTCGCGCGGGTTGTATCCGTGCTGGCTCTCGCTTGTAATTTAATGTTCTTTTCTGGACTAGTTCAGAGTTAGCTTCTTAGGTGGCCATATCACTTCCCCGACAGACCTACAAAGCAAGGATGGGGAAGGTTCATTCGAAACAGAGTCTTCATCTTGGATGTAAGCCCTGCTGGAGGTCTTATATACTATGATTTCTGCTCCACGGAGTGACGTGGTGGCCAAAGTTCGGGGTTTCAGGCGTTGCATGCATCGTTTGCGATGCCTTCTCAATTTCGCCGCAACTCCCTCAAGAATAAAAGCACGAGCTTCGCTTATTACAACAATTACACCATCAGGTCGCCAGTAAGCGGAATAAACATCGGCGTGTCTTTCTCTGCGAATCAGCTGCCCGATTCCTACACTTATTGTAGGGTAATCTTTATCTTCCAAGAGCAGATCAACACTCGTACTCTCAGGGTCATCATCTGGTAATTGTAATGCATGTCGAGCGGTACTAGTGGCCGTCTGCCGATACTGCTGGTAAGGTCAGCTTGAACCATAAATAGAGATCGTCATCTCACCTCCATCACTGCCTGGAGATTATTTCTGTAACTGCAGCGGCTTCTTTCTGGACAGGTTGAAAGTGAGGCCGCATGACTATTATTTATTTGCAGTTGAGACTTGTGGCTGAGACAGCCCCCCTATAGGCACAACGCTGTCTAATCTGGCATCTCGGCGTTCTTCTAAACCCATGATGCCTACTCTTAACTGCATGAGGGCCATTTATCTGATTGGATCATCGCGAAAAGGACTCCATTCTTGACTATAGTGATACATAGCCTGCTTTCAGATTGCACCAATCAGAAGAAAAATGACCTCCCTGCAGCTTTTCAAGCCAGTCTGAAGCCGGTCAGACAAGTCCCTACCAACAAATTGGAAAATATCCATATGTCACTGGCGGTGTGATCAAATCTCGGTGCGGTTTCCCTGTTACAGGCCATGAACTCAACATGCAAACCCTTTCCTCGCCGCCTCGAAAGCTAGGTTCTAGGTTCTCTCGGCTGGATTAAGCTCTCAGCCACAAGTCTCAACTGCAAATAACACTTCTAGCTCACAACAGAACAGCAAAAAACCACCAGACTTACGGAGCTCTGCGAAAAATTGGCAAAGTGGCGTGCTGATAACGTTTGTGGTGTTGAGGCAAGCAGTTATTTGCGCTACGTGGAGTGTGCTGTTGGGCGACTGTAGTCACACGACTTGCTGAGAAACTGTAAAGAACTGGGCATGATTTGTACAGAGTTTCTGCCCTATCACTGCGACCTATTTCCCGAAAACGTCATCGTGAATATCACAGACGGATCCCTTGGGCTGGTAGTCTAGAAAAAAGTTAGCTTCGTTCCTCGTGAACACATCAGAACGAAGCTCCGTATTCCAGGGGTTCGATCTACCTAAAAAGCCATGATCCTGGTACTCAAAGCCACTTGAATGAGGGAGGCTTTCCCGATATCACATAAAGTTGAGTGGCTTAGTCAAAAATGAGATGTGAATCAAAACCTCGCTGTTGAGACCTGTGGCTGGGAAATATGATCAGCACACAGAACTTCGACGCCGGCGAGTATGGATATACTTCTGTAATTAGATGACACGAGGATAAGCTCCAATTATCTCATCTAGTACTCTGGGCTCTGTGTAGACATCATGAGGTCTCAGCCACAGACCCCAACTACGAATAATACTACGCAGACCAAAGTATCTTCAATACATCAGAGTCAAATGATAACTTAATTTATATATTAACCGAATGAAGTCACTCAAGTAGTCCACTTCCTCTTTGATATATAAGGCAGCCTTCCCCGACCTCTGAAGCCTTGTCCTTCAGTATTGTCAGTCCTCCCTAACGAATCAGACCATGACCCGCAAGTGCAACAGCTCTGTCGGGGAGATCCTCGGGCCTGGAGATGCAGCACGACTTACCGACCTTGGTCTTGTGAATCCTCCCACTCCCCCGAATGGTTCTATACTGGTTGACAAACGGCGTCTGAATCGCTCGAGCGATGAAGAGACCAAGTATATTCTTCTCAACGCCAATATCGAATCTTGCCCTGACGCATTTGCGACTATTCCAGAGAAGCTCATTTCGAAAGCGACTATTGAGTATATCGGTTTCAGCAGCGATAAAGCGACTGAGATATGGAGCGGTTGGGATGCTAAGCCGTCTGGTCCTATCAAACGCGAGATTGACCTTAGTGGTGAAACCACTCCTGAGGTCTCGTTCATCGACTGGGTGATGAGTCATACTGGGCGTCCCATGAACTATGATGTCTGGGAGGACGATAGTTCCGCCTGGTTCCGTCACATGGAGCAGCGCGGTATCGCAACTGAGCTCCAGCGTAGTATCATGGATCCTCGTTTCAAGGACATGCGGTTAACCGGCACCTGCATTGGCTGGCTTCGGGATACCATGAAACTGCGTTATGAGGCGCTGAATGAGATGCAGCAAGCTTCTGCTGAGCGTGAGAAAGCCCGAGGGCATCGGAGGAATTCTGCCCGGCCCCAAAAGTCGAGATAAAAAAGCGCCAAAACCTTAGGTAAGCTTATTATAAACTGTTCTAAATTATGATGATATTGTCCACTTCTTTGATTACTTTAGACTTGATTCTGAAGTTTTCTGTCTCCACTTGGAGATATGCTATATACTAACACCGAATGCAGTGGCTTAGCCTCTAGAGGTATAAACACACTCGCAGGCCCATCAAGCATCACAAGATTCCTGTGCCGTACAAAGTAATACATCAAACACGGCTCGATGGCCTCTTCGATGGCGCTGTTCCAAATGGCGATCCGGGCTATGACTGCAGATGTCACACCTTCTCGTCGCTTTGCCCAAGCAGCATATCTCTCGGCCAAGTTTAGGCTTGGAGTGAAATAGTACATGCCCTTGGTCCTGCTGAAATCGGTCGAAGAGGTTGATAGAACGATATATATTCTGTTGCGAGGACCCTGACGATCGAAGCAATGGGCCCTTAGGGTCTCCAGCTCGTGGTCTGACCATTCGGAGTGGCGAGAGCCCATTTAACATTGCCATACAAGAAAACTTCCCAGGGAGCTTACCAAGCATGGAAACCACATCGGAACGATCACCAACAAGCCCAACTATTACTATAACCAGCGTTCAACTGCTCAGGAGCTTACTGGGGCTTGTGTCATTAAAGTCCAGGTGCCTATTGGCGACGAGGACGGAAGAAACTCGTAGATGTAAATAATTAGGGGACATTAATGTAATTGCCTGTAGAGCAAGAAGGATTCTGACCCTAAATTTAGGGCCTAAATGTGAGTAGATACTCTAAAGATCATCAATATTATCCTAGGTTTACCTAAGGAAGCATACTTTCATCGTCGTCCTTACTTCTCATGATCAGTACTGACAGTAACATCCTTCCACTCATTCAACAACTCCAACGTCTCCTCACACTTACTCCTAATATAAACATCCGCATCACTCCCCAACACAATCCGAACCGGGACATCCCTCCCCTCTCCAACCCCCGTCCCCGTCAGGACCTCAACAATGACCTTGGTACCCTTCTTAACATCACCCGGCTGGTTATTATCCGTTTTCTCCAGGGCCTTTCTCGTCTTTCCCGTGGGCGTGCTCTCATCTTCATAAACGTCCATCCTCTTCTTCGTAACGGCCCTCACGCCGGGGTTTAAGAAGCTAGTGCGGAAGTAACCAGGTTCAACAACTGTGGCGACTATGCTGAAGGGCTCGAGCTCGTAGCGGAGAGACTCGGCGAGGGAGGACACGCACGTCTTCGCCATGGAGTAGACAGAGTATGTCGCGCCACCTCTCCAAGAACCAATACTTCCAAAAGTAGCAATCGTGCCGCGTTTTCCATTCTGACCGATACTCTGCTCTCGCATTCCCGGTAGAAAAGCCTTGATGGTGTTGAAGATCCCAAAGACATTGGTGTTGAAGCTGTCGTACAGCTCCTGCTGGGACACTTCCTCTACGGCGCCGTCGAGGATGTATCCCGCAGCGTTGATGAGGTAGTCGACGCGTCCATGCTTGGAAAAGACTTCTTTAGCGATGGCTTCGAGGTCTGAGAGGGGGGATGTCACGTCGAATGCTAGCGTGTGTGCACCTGCGTCGGCAAGGTCTTGGACGCGTGATGTACTCCTTGCTGTAGCGATGACGGTGTGCCCGAGGTTGAGCGCGTGAAGGGCGATATCATGGCCGAAGCCTGAGGAGGCGGCGGTGATGAACCAGACTGGGGAAGACATGTTGAGGTTGTGAGATTGTTTGTGTAAGTGGCTTGAGTGTGAGAGTGAGATGCTTGTAAAAGTTGTAATGAAGCGTCCGAGGCAAGTGATGATTGTTGTTGAGTCCATCCTCAAACGAAAATGCGACTTATATTTATATTTTTCAGCCTCAAATATCTCTCTTCAATTCACTTGATGACATTATCTCCGACCCAAAGTCCTCAACACCATCATTCTATCACCGACTGCCAATCTCAACTATCGCCGATTGTTAGCGTCGCCACATTTCGGCGTTAACAGCCAATTCAACCATTAAAAAGCCAACCCCAAATCCGGTGTGGCGCTATGGCTTATGCTTAATCGCTTTTTCGGAAGAGAGTAAGCAGCCCATCCCAATACACCAATTGCATCACTCGGGGCCATTGATACAAGACTTTCGGCGATAGGTTCACGCGATGACGAAAGAGCTATGTTCAAGTTGTGTTGATACACTAAGAATGCCATATCATACCAATCTACATAGATCATGCAATGCCCCAAACGCCGTAGCCGTAACTCCGGGCTCATAAACAATCAAGCACGCACCCATCCAAGGCCATCAAGGCAATCTCAATCTCAATCTATGTACATACGTTTCACCCTCCTCATATCGATCGCTCGCTCATCGCAGGGTATAGCCTCTGCTGTCCTGTCTGCGATGAGCAGCACCGCTTCCCATGCCAATGGTAATTCGTCGCGGCGCACTGCCCGCCATGCCACCCTGAGGGCTTGATCCTGGACCTTCCATTCGAGTGGCTGTGTTGTTCATGTTCATGCGTCTAGCTTGACCAGGTGTCAAAGCCATGTCTATCTTGAAGTCGTTTGGGGAGCACGCCATCGGGGGGCTTCGTCTCCTCTCAGCGCTACCTCGGCGGAGTCGAGAGATACCGTTGGTGCTACTGGCGAGGGCCGCAGGCAGACTAGGCCTGGGTCCCGTACGCTCAGGCAACGATCCCATTGACGATACTCGCTTGGTGCTGGATGCTGTGGTACCGGCCATGATGCTCGCTCTACGAGCCTTTTCCTTCATGGCGGTTCGGAGGGCGGTCTGAAGCTTTCGAGCATCGATAGTGCTCGTCTCGGAGTCAGATCCAGATCCGGGAGGGTTGTTCTCATCGTGTATCGTGGGCAGTCGTCGAATCGCTCTAGGAATACCGAGCCCCGATGGCGATGGTGAGAAATTGCCACTCTTAGTGACATCTAGCGATCGGAGGGGTGGTGTTCGTTGAATATCGGGTGAAGCTTCGAGCTTGAGTGTCATGGTGGGTGCTTTGGGTGATCCATCAGCAAGGGAATGTCTAGGTCCCTTAGAAAGGAAACCGGCCTGGAACCTGCTAGGCTTCGCACCCAAGCTGCTGGCCTCCGGGATCTCGAGACTTGGGCTCGACTCCTCGACAGTCGATGTCTCGGGCTCCAGGTATGAAGGCATAATAGGTGCGACAATTGGCTTCTCAGGCGAGGGAATCGCAGGGGAAGAGTTGTACTTCTGGGGTGTCTTCGAAAAGTCCTCCAATGTGCCCTCCTCCGTCTCATCGTCCCTCCAACGGACTCCGCCCTTCTTCTTAGCCTTCACTGGCGTGAAGCTGACGCCCTTCTTGGAGGCTCCCAACACCTTACGTCTTCGTGGGGATCCCTTTATGGGGCTGACAGGAGCGTGGTCGCTATGCGCCGGCATAAAGTTGGGGGCTGAAACAGGCTTGATGTGCATCGCAATAGCCTTCTTGCGTTTGGGTGTGCCTCGTTTGCTGGGCGAGAAGACTTCGATGACGGGCATGGAGCCATCAGGCTTGACGACCTGACCGGCAGCTGTGAAGCCGGTTTGGAGGAGACGGTTGATCATCTCCTTCGCGTGAGCGACGGCATCTTCCTCACCCATGCCGAGCGTATCGGAAAGTGATGCGAGAATGTCGAACTGCGCCGTGAGGAGCATCTGGATCATGGCGGCATCACCAGCCTTGTCCTGCTCAAGGACTTCCCGGTAGGCCTCGCGATTGAAGTTGGCCTTGATCAGCTCAGCTTCGCGGGTCAAGTTGTCGGCTTCTCCGTTATCAGCACCCTCGATACCTTGAAGTTGTTGCAAGCTATGCGACAGAGCTGTGTCGATGGCTCGGTCCCAGGCAGACTTCTCCAGCTTCTGATGGATATGATGTCGGCTGTTCTCCAACTCAACGAGAATGCCCTGTGCGGTCTTTCGGATAGCGACAAGGTTCTCTGGCATTGCATCTTCATCCCCTCGTTCATCGCAGACCGTGTCGAAGGCAGCAATCCATCCGGACAGCATACCGATACGGCGCTCGAAAGCCTTAAGACGCTTCATGTTGGTGATACGCTCTTGACGCTCAGGAGCAGAGTTCTCGTAGGCGATGCGCAATCGCTGGATTCCTTCGCGAGCCATGGCATCCCGCTTGTCGCATTGCTTTCGGAACTTGGCAAAGAACATGGCCTCGGCGTCCTTCTGCTGAGCCTTGAGCTCGTTGATCAAGGCCATCTGTTCGTCGATCTTAACCAAGAAGTCCTTGACGTGGCGGTTGACGTTGAAGACGTTCCGCGTCACCTTGGTCTGGATGTTCTTGGCCCGGTTGGCGTATCGAAGGGTGTTTTGTGTCTCGTCGAAATGGGCGCTTGATGGTGACACACAGACGATCATGACAGTCTTGCAGTTGCCTCCGAGGGAGAACTTGAGCAGTCGAGTAAGCTTACTGTTTCGGTAGGGAACGTGCTGCTTCTGTCGACGGTCGCAGAGGGCGTTGATGCAGCTCCCGAGGGCGAGGAGGGATTTGTTGATGTTGGCACCTTCAGTGAGACGCTCGCCGCGGTTCTTGGTGACGGATGCTCGTTCGGAACCAGCAAGATCAATGATGCTGAGTGTGGCCATGGTGTGAGGCTCGCTGGCACCGGCTGATCGGTCCTTTTGAGCGATGTTGATCTGGAGAACGGCGTGTGATCGGGAAGAAGTAGCGTTGGCCTCGGTAGGCGAAACTGTGCGGTATTCGTTTCCTTGGACAATCATATCCATAACCTCCTGGACATCCTTGGGGTGATGACTCGTCAATCCAGACACAGTGACAGCCTGGTTGCTGTCCTCCCTGAGCATCAATCCACCCCTACTCCCACCAGGAACCAACAAATCACGAATGGTCTCGTTATAAATCTCGAGGTAGCTCAGACTTAGATCCGTCACCTTGTCTTGGCTGCGCTCCTCAATTTTCTCGAACAGTTCCTGCATGGTCATGAAGATAATACCGGGATGTTGTGATGTACCAGTAATGGTATGTGTCTTTCCGCAACCTGTGGCGCCATAGGCGAAGACTGTCGCATTGTAGCCATCGAGGACGCTGTCGAGGAGGGTTCGAGTAGTGCCTTCATAGACATCGGACTGTGTTGTGTTTTCGTCGAAGACGCGGTCGAAAGCAAAAACTTGGTCTTTGACCTTTTTCGATGAGGGTAGGACTGAGCGGGAGAATTTCTGAACGGGGCTGTCCTCGGGAGGATCAAAGACTCTGTCTTGGGTCAGCGTTTGTGCTTGTTGTAGTGAGGACGATGCGCGTACAAACAACGATCATCGACAACCTTAATAACGTTTCGAATGCCGCGTTGGTGCAGCTTTGGCGTAGGCGCAGCGGCGAGAGAGCCATCACCGAGGAAGAGGGTTCCGTCGTCATTCTTTTGTCTGTCACGCCGTTAATAAGCCTACTACACAATATTGGCGTGTTGCTTACAGTTGCGCAGCCTCTCGAATCGTAAAAGGTCGAACTCGAACTGTGATAACGGTCAGCTTCGCATGGCAGTCGACGGGCGTATATCATACCAGCAACAGTGATCGAATTCTGCCCAGCAGCAGCTGAAGCGCCCATGACAGCCATGATATCCTTCTTCGCTCGACTCTTGACGTTGGTGAAGTCACGAGCTCTTCCACCTCAGTATCAATCGACAGTGAAGCCGTTAGGAGTAAACAAAGCTTAAAAAGAAAGGCACGCTCGATGCAGAGCAGATGATCATAGAAACAATGTTCGAAAATGAACTCGAACAAGAAACGAAAAAATAAAAACAAAGACGAATAGCTCTGTGTACCTGTTGTCGTTAGTTAGTAGTAGTAGTAGACTACGAGCCGGGCGGTAGTTGTAGAGAAATCAATTCAGAGCTGCCGAGCACGGTTGTAGGTGACGTCTGGTTTGTTTTTCGACCTTTTTCGGACGTGTTGCTGTGGTGACGCCTTAGCTCCGTTTTTATCAGGGGTTCTCTAAGTGGCATTCATGCGGGTGTTCTTTGGCCCCTGGAGGTGAGGCTGGAGAAGCTATGAAACAATGGAATTTGAGTCATATTATGGAGACATTTGCCATGTGTTGGAGACTCATTTGTGGCTTTATTGTTGTTGACCTCAAAGCTCGAGATGCTGGCAGGCCCTTGGTAATAGTAGCCAGAGGACTAGCTTTACCTTACCCTGTATCAAAACGACTTTTCTTTCCAACAACCTACAATACAATGTGGTTGGGATGCGATTCTTCAGAGTCAGTCTGATGAAATTCAACTGGTTTTGATTCACGCTTTAATAAGTATTTATCGCCGTTTTCTCATTGCGGACTGTCGTGGGCCGTGATTGAGACTCCCGGTGGCGGTGTTACAGCCTCCACTAACGAGGCCCATGCATATGGCCATCACAATAATTACCAACTTCCAAGAACAAACAAGGTGTATGACACGTACCACAGTCAAAACAAAGCAGAATAAACAGCAGATGACATAGGGATCAGAGCGGAGTCCAAATACTTTCCTTGACATCGCTAAACCCCAACATCACAGCATCAGAAGCGCAACAGGTCTCCCAGTAAAAATCACCATCAATTTACCATTTAGTTTACAACCTAACGCCTACCATGCAACAAAAATACCCCAATTCACAAGAAGTAGTGAAGACATTCACCCCACCTAACTCACAGTCTCCGGTACAAACGCATACCGCGGCAGCATCGACATCCTCTCCTCAGGACTAACCTCCGCATCATCGTAGAACATCCTCGCCTTCTTCTCTTTCTTCTTCTTGTCGCCACCCTCTTCCTCCGCCTTGGTCGCAGCTGGCTTGATACCCGCCTCTGCCATACGAATCATCTGATCAATATCGTCGCCGGCACCACCGCTCCAAGATCCGCCTTGTGTCGGTCGCTGGGGTAGACCAGCTGCCGTGGGGAGCGCACCGGATGATGGACGTGCGGGGAGGTTGCTGGCGGAGAAGGTGTAGGGCTGGGCTGGGTTGGGGGGTTGTACGGGGTAGCCTTGTTGTTGGTCGAAGGATGCTTGGGGAGGGGTCTGGTAAGAGCCATTCTACAGATATTAGCATATTCCAAGATAGGACGTAGAGAAGAGAAACTCACGAAAGGAGCTTGCGCTGGTGTCTCGGTATTCGCAGCCGCAGCGGGATCAACACCTCCATTGGCAGCAATCTCCTGCTTCCTCTTTCGAAACTCAGCCAATCTCTGCTTCAGCTCCTCCGGCGACTCAGTCTTGATCTTCTTCTGCGCATGACCCTGTCCTGGCAGCGGATTTCCCGTCGCGATCTGTCTGTCCTTCTGCGCCTGCTGGAAATTCTGTAGGATGCGGTTGCGGTGCTGATCGAGCATGTCCTGGGGGATACCTTCCATGCCAAAAATCTCCACCTCAAGACCCTGTCTGCTCGGAAGCGCGTTCTCGACCTGTGTAAGGTTTTCTTTGTGGACTTGGTTCATGTGCACGGAGAGACCTGTGTTGTCAGCGCGGCTTTCGTGGGATTCGGATGATTGTAAACGTACCTCCTGCTGTGTTGAGACGACGACCACAGCGGTCGCATTTGAAGTGCTTTGCCTTCTGGTGAGAAATGAGAAGCTTGAGATCTTCGAAATCACGCTCGCCTGTGATAAATGTTAGCATTGAGTGATCAGAGCGCAAGCCGCAGGATTCGTACAGTAGTAGCACCAGGGTCGACTGAGGACCTCCTCGATGTCAGCGTGACTGCGTCGCTTCTTGCCCATCTTGCTTTTGATGTCGGATATGTAGTGCAAGTCGATGAGGATAGTGCGCGGTCAATTCGAGCACAGAGAGGTTCCTGATAATGGTCGAATCGCAATATCTTGGACGTGGAGCTTAGAACTGAACGCGACTCGAAAAAGAGTGGGTAGCTTCGTCGGAGAAGCCCCGGTTAAAAAGAGCGGATGCCTCAACACCAAGCATCAATGACGGGACATATTAGACTTTGCCATCACGAGAACAACTTTTTTCAGAGTTCCCATCTTGGAAGTGAGAGACCACGCGTAGCAGTATTGCATTTAGTAAACTTTGATGTGTGTAGTGATTATACATTGATTATATACGTCTATAATGTCAAGCAAATATTTATATAGCAGAAGCTAAACCAGCATCATCCAAACTCATCTTCCAATGCCAAGATGCATATTTTTTTAACCATCCCACCCCCATCAATACATAACTCATCAATCCTTTTTGTTGAAGCGCCTTTTTGAATCATCACGATTCTTACCCATTGCGAAAACTCCCAGTTACAAAACGCCACAGTGAATGCTCCCCCTTCAAAATCAAGATCCGTTTGGTCCCACCTGGTCAAAAATTATCAGCGGCCACTGGCCTCCCTGCTGAATGCTATTGATATCATTTGCCGAAGGGCTGGATGTGACGCCCGGGATGCCCGCACCTGTCGAGGCGTCTCGTGTACTGCCTCCGAGCGTCAAGAGTGTCGATGCGCTGAAACGATCTTGCGTGTCAGCGATGGCTGATGTCCAGTCATGCCAGGTATTTCCGCGGCTCTGCCACATCATGTCGGGCTGAGGCGCGACCTGGGGAGGCTGTGAGAATGCGAGCATTGGGTTCACTTGCGCCACAGACGACGGGAGTGCCGATGTGGTAGCTGCGACTGTAGCCTGCGCTGATGTGTTGTAGAACATGGCTCCAGTGTCGTAAGTTGGAGCTGCCATGTTGTTTTGTGGGTGATCATTGTAGGCGAGTGTTGGGTAAGGAGTCTGACCGTTCAGGTCGGACTCGGGAAAGTAGCTCTTGGTAGAAGGGACTTCACTTTGAGCCCCTCCACTGGTGGGTGTGGACTGGACCTGAGAAGATGGGTAACTTGGGGTTGGCTCCTGTTTGACCTCCGGTGTGGTAGAAGGCTGAGCACTCTTTGTCTCCTTGTTACGCATATCATGGTCAATCCACGAAATCGTGCGGTCAATGATGTTTCCAATCTCGGTAGCAATGCTAGAATCCGAGCCTGTCGTATTGTTAGGGCTGACTGATCTGCAAACTAGAGACTGGAACTTACCGAGAAGAGAGCCGACTTCCTCAAGAATGCCGATCCAACCGTTCATCTCCTCCCGCAACGTCGCAATGGCCTCTGGAGTCGTTTCGAAACGTCTCTCCCACATGGCAGCCAGCATGGTAAAGGTGCCTGCAGTGTACATCGAAGTCTGGTACCATGTCGTATCAAGGCACTTGCACTTCTGGATCTCCATTTGACAGTGAAGCATTTGGCGCGAGACATCCTCGCAGATGGCCATATTCTCAGCCATCATGGCCTTGTCGCTGGTCATGGCCACTGAAGGATGTCGCAGGCAAAGACGGAACTCAAGCGCCCATGTCTTGGCGTAGACAGCTGCGAGACGGGTTTGCTCGGTCTGCTCAGCATGGTCAATCACCATGTGGCTAGGGAGTTCGTCCTCCCACTTCTTGATCTGAGCCTCAAGCGCCCTGACGATGCTGACATAGTTTCGCGCATCCCGTCGAACACTGTAGATGTTGGAGTACATTTCCATGTATATGGGGATGATCTTGAAGCTCGCGATACCTGGCCAGTAAGGACAAGGAATGTCGCGGGATGTGTCGACGCCTTCATCCGAGAGGAGCTCATCAGCGATAGGCTCGGGAAAGCCGACGTCAAATTCCTCGACGGTGATAGGCATCGGCCGGCCACGACGTCCCGTAACAGCGATGTAGACAGTCATAATGACCCAGAAAGCTCTCTTACGAAGCTCATGTTGGAGACTATTGGGCTCACCTGGCTTTCTCGACTCTCGGTGCAGATTCAATTCGAGCGCACGTTGAAGAGCAAGGTTGGCGACGATTGAAACAACACCGGGCTTGGGGAAAGCTCTGGTATGCTTGACGACCATGGCCATGGCCTGGACCGAAGCCAGGTCTCGGGTGCATGTCAACTCAAAGAACTTGCTGAGGGCGAAATGGTAGTGACTGTTGGAGCGCTCATTCATTTGAGCGCGCTGGTCAACCTGCTGCCAGTTTCTTGTGCCATACTGGAAGCAAATGATGGCGAAAACCATGTGCACTGTAACAAGCTCCGCCACTGAAGGCTCAAAATTAGGTTCATCGTAGATGCGGGTCAACTGTATGGCTGTTAGTGATTAAGCTTAAGAAAATGGTGAGACAAAACTTACCAATCGCATGAAAGAAGGCTTGTGGAGGACTGGAAGGAAAGCGGAGAAGGTCATGAAGTACCACTCGGCCCAGGTGAAGGCATCTTCGCGAGAAGGCATCTCAGCCTGCATCGGGGGATTGACTCTCATGATGGATTGGAGGAAAGATTGCGGGGACTTGTCGTACGACGGCGCCACCTTGCCATCGACTGGAGGCTCCTCCGCATCTGGTGGCTCAAAGGACGCGAGGTCGACTGTCATCCCTAGAATTGACAGTCGCGTACCCCCGATTGAACTGAGAGGAGCACTGTCCATTCCAACACCAAGATGATTCTCATGAGCGCGGGACTCTAATGTGCGAGGGAAGCTGGGAGACAGGCTGGGGGCTGATCCAGAGTCCTTGAACACTGCACTGCCGACTTGAGACCATGTTTCGCCAGTTTTTGGGTCAGGAATTGGGTTGCCCAAATCATCAAAGTTTGAGTCGGGGGGGCACTGTGCATAAGGTGACCACTCCCAGGGCTTGACCTCGACGCCCTTGTTGTCGAGGAGCTTCTCGAGATCACGAATATGGGAGAGCATGTCACTCTTTTCCCTCTCCAACTCCTGCATGTATCCTCTTCGCTCTGTGCGCCCTGTCACGCGATCTGTGACATAGCATTCAAGGTTTTGGTTGGTGCAGTGGGAACAGCCTTCTGGGAGTGCATCGCATCGGATCTTTCGAACCTGTAATTTTCGCGCCGTTAGCATGTTGTGAGAGCATGGCCCGAGATTTTATGACATACCTTGCATCTGTCGCATGCTTGACCAGTGCGTGTATAAGACTGTAGCCTGTTCTTGACCACGCTGGAGAAGTCGTCTGGGCCACGTTCTAGCCTGGGAAGCTTGACTTTGCTGGGAGCTTGAATCGTGCCATCATCTTCGCCATTGCTAGCAGCCCGCTTGGGAGGTCGTCCTGGCATCTTGGACTTGATGCGCGGGGAGATGCCCCTCGACGAAGCAGGTGAAGATCTAGCGGAAGAAGTAGCGGAAGACGAGGCGCTCTTGTTGCTGGCGCTCGTGCAAGAGGCGGTGCTGGCCTTTGTCCTGGCCGTGCAACGAGATATCGCGGCAGGCTGGCGCGGGCGGCGCCCAGTGGGTTTTGTTGAAGTCGCAGTCGCAGGGGCCTTTACAGCGGCGAGAGCAGGGTTGCAGCTGTAGGCAAATGTATCAGGAGCCCAGGCGAGGGCAGGGTAAGATCGGGCGTCGAAGGGCCAGTAAAGGGGACCTGAGCCTGGCTGCGACGTCAACGACAACGGCGTGGTAGTTGAAAAGTTGGCGATGGAGGAATTGAGGTTGCGCTGGGATACGGCCTCCATCATACTGGTCTGGGAACGAGGCGTCGAGCTTGGGCGCTGGCTTGCTGGGGCTGGTGCTGGTACTGGTGCCGGCACTGAGAATGACACTGTACAGGGGATGGGTCTAGCGGGGAATGCGCTGTGCATTAGCGGCTTTCCGGGTATGGGGGACTCGACACTGGGTGGAGGCGCAGGTGTAGGCCTCGACGAACCCCAGTGGACGTATGTGACGTGAAGTCTGACGAGGAGCGGAGCTGGATATGAGACGGGACGAGAGGGAGGGAGGGGACAGATGAGATGATTTGCTTGTGATCTGCAGAAGAAATGGTCTAGACTCTAAGTGGCTGTAGAAAATCTCCTGTTCTTCTTTGTATATTGAAGAGCTTGAACAATCAAGGCAATTGTATATGGATGGATGGTAAAGTATGCACAGTTATTGTATGATGGATCAAGCAGGGATAAGGCTGGTGAGCGTCGAGGTCTTATAAGCAGACAGATCTGGTGGATGTCTTGAGGTTGTAACCATCCATCCAGCCTTAGTTCACATCTTAGCTTGGCGAGTTAAAATAGATACACCAACCTTACCAACCTTACAGTACTAACAGATCTGTCCCGGAGTTGGCGTTCAACAGAATTATTCCCATCGTCAACCTCTCTTTGCACGGAAGGCCCGCATCTCGCTGAGCAAAAGCACAGACAGGTTCTCTCTATCAAACATGGAAGATAACTCATCCGGAGACGAGATATCGTTAGTGTTTGAGGAACGGAGAGTCCTTCTAGAAGAATACTGGGAGACTGGGAGAGGGCAGCCACGACAACGTGAGTGTGTTGGATGAATTCTCCGTAGCCCAGAGTATGACATCGGATCTACTCACAGGGCCAGGCCAGAGTTTCCCACAGGAACCAGAGAGCCAAGGAGGCGCTGCAAGGGGAGACGACTCCACCGTGGCCGTCTAGACCGTGGTCTTTTTCTGGGCAAGCCACGAGATTTCTTGGGAGAAGATGCCGTACAAGCGCAATGATGCTGTGGCTGAAAGTGACAAGGTCGACCTCGGCGGTACCGTAAGCAATTCGACCATGACGATTCGTCACCGAGGGCAAAGTGTCAAAGGAAAACGAGCTGATGAGCGGAGCCTAGAGGAAACCAAGTCTGGGCAAAGTCAGCTCCTGGGAAACTCGTATCATTATGATTTGCATGCAACCTAGACGAATGAAACCATTGATGGAAATGCAACCCTACTGCCGGTACCGAAGAGCCAAGACCAAGCCAGGCCAGGACTGTTTATCTTAGTAGTTCTTTTGATTGACTTTTGGTTATGTCGGTGCCTTGCTGATCAGGTTCATCCTTTCAGCCTTCACTGTCAGCCTCTCAGGTTGCGCAGCCAAGATGTTGATGATCCCGTTCCCGCTACGGACGGCATATGTCTGTCAACCTTGATGATGGTGGCGCCGGCCTTGTATCGGGGATATTACGAGAACTCAACGGTGGGAGATGGCCACGATCATTTGAACAGCGTGGGTGAAACGGATGAGGCGATTGAGTCTGGCTTGTTGATGGATAACGTGGAAAACGTTTAGCCATTGCAATTGATGAATGGTCCCAGACATGATCCCAACATAACTCTCTCTCTCTGTACGTGGAATATCAAGGTCGGCTTCTCCTCACTTCGTGACGTGTTACAGCATCAAAATTGAGTTATCGTAGTGTCAAAGACGAGCAAATAGCCAATATACAGTACGAACACAGTATAACAAACATGTAATGACCCTTGACTTGGTTGACGTACCCCGCTGTCCGCGGGCTACCAATTGCACAGCCCATAACTAGATCTCACTCTTTTTTACCCCTCCACACTAAACTAAACCCAAGATCGAAACTGCTCAAACCACCATCACAACGTTACGCACGACCTCATCCCTAAGAGAAAATTAAGTTACGAAAATCAGCAGATTCTCTTAAGCGAACTTTTGTGTTGCCTTCTAAATCCAACTGCCAAGAGCTCATTGCCAAGCCAACTACAACGGCTCTATCGGCTTCCAGGCCCTGGCCAGCAGCAACTATGGCTCTCGAAATAGTCTCTCTCGAACACCTGCCAAACTCGCACAAGGTCTACGTTGCCCTGTTCCGTGACGTACAGAACTCGGCCTTTTTGCACCAGCAGCTGCTTGCTCGGAACCCCCAGTTCGAGTACGCCTTCATCGATGCCTCAGTGGTGAGTTCCGCCGCGGAGTACCCGACTTGGGTATAGGGCATTTTCCATTAATACGGAGCATCATCACCAGGTTGTCTCGCGGCTTCAATTATTATCCGCTGTGTTTAAGGCTACGTCGACGGCTGTGAATGGCGCTCTCAGGACTCCAAACGTTCACTCCGAGATTGTCTGTGCAATGAGTTCTTCTAATAACGTAATGTGACCCCTTGTTCCGACATGTCTTCGTTTGAGGCTGACACTTCATGCTCAGATTGCTGATGCTTACCGTCGATATGGCATCTCTCCTTCTACCAAAGACCTCATCGTTGTCAAGGTCACGTTCCCTGGAGAAGATGGTGCTGAGCCCTTGACACATGACCAGATCTGGGAGCATCTCAAGACCAATGTTGAGGGAGAGGCTTTACCCATCACAGATGACCAAATCTCCTCCACCACTGACGTACCAAAGGTGCGCAAGTACTACAAGTTGAACGGACTCAAGTGGTTGGACGATATCAAAGATGAAAAGGTCAAGCAGAAGGAGATGGAGTCACTCGTCATCGGCGCAATGGCTCTAAGGGGTGTCTGAAGCACAATGCCAAGTCAAAAGCTTCACAGTCAATCAAATAATTCGTTAAAGACTAAAACGTAAGTCATTTCTTCATCTATGCTTGATCTATCTCGGATATTGAGGTGCTAGACGCCCTGGACTCCTGATCGCTACCCATGATGCAAAACAAAAGAAACATAAAAGACATTGATATCAAGTTCTTTTCTCTTCCCTTTTCCCTTTTTTAGTTTTTGTTCTTTTTACTTCTTTAAGCCAAGCCGACGGCGCTCTTGCATCGTCGTACAAGCTCGGCCCAGAGAGCATCCCGGCTGCCCCTCGTTCGCTGGACGGCATCCTTGTTCTCGTGTGTGCGTCGCAGGAGGTACTTCATGCACTCGCCGGTGGTTCCCCAGACAAGGTACTTGTAGGCGGGCAGAATCTTGGTCTTGTCAGACTGGCCAGCCTCGACAAGCTCGCAGCTGACCTCGTCAGCCATGCCCTGAAGTTGGGCGAAGGCAATGTCGGACTTGGCTCGGCCGGCCTCCATGATGGCACGGCTTCGTCGCACGGACTCGGCGTTGTGAGAGGCGACGACAAGGCTGGCAGCGGGGTACTCGCCGGAACCCTTGACGTCAATGTTCCACTCGCGGGTGAGGACACTGGCAGCGAGGGAGTCGAAGCAGGCGTCGGTCTCCTCCTTAGTGTCGTGGAAGAGTTCGCGGGGGTCAGAGTTCAGATAAGCGCCACGGACAAGCTTGACACCGAGAGCAAAGTTCTCGATTTGAGCGAGCTTCAGGTGGTTGGAGAGGACCTCGGGGCACTTCTTCTTGTAGGCTTGGTAGGTACCAAAGATGACAGCCTCGCCAAGTCCCTTGTTGTACTTGCGGGTGAACTCGAGAGTCCAGTCATCGATGCCGTCCTGGAGCATGTCCTGCTCGGCGTCGAAGAGGAGGCGGACACCTCGCTCGTGGGCAAGCTGGCAGATCGAGTCGATGGCCTTGTACATAGCGGGGCTAGGAGGAAGACGGTCCTTGAGCTGGTAAAGAGCGATGCTTCCGGCGCCAGTAAACTTGAGAGCGACAAAGTCACCAGGCTCAGCAAGTCGGACAGTCTCTAGGGTGCCTCGGGCCCAGGGAAGAATCTCGTTCTGAATGCACTCGTCGGTCTCCATGGCACCGTTCTTCAGACCCTCGCCCTCATCCTTGGTGAGGACAACCTCCTTGGCGTAGTTCAGAATAACACCAGTGAAACCAATGTTCTTGAGTCCATCGATAGTCTTCTTGATCTCGGGTGACTTCTCGCCTGCGCAGAACTGAGCGTAAAAGGTCTTCTTGAGGAAATATCGCAGAAGAGGGTTCTTGTCGGGGTTGAGCAGAGGGTTGGTGGTGTTGGCCAGAATACCCATGACGTGCAGAGAGGGAGGTAGGAGCAGAGGCGAGGAGGAGACGGTCATGGTGGCGAGAGATCGGAGAATCATGATGAGAGGAAGAACGGAGAGAGGCGCCTTGCTGGGAGCGATGGGAGGAAGAGGATCGGGGATCTGCTGCTGCTCGACGATGGTGTTTGTGCGTCGCTCAGAGGAGTGGATGTGACGGCGGGCTACCATGTTGGTCTTTGTGATGGTGAGGCATGGTCGGAGTGTGTTGATGGTGATGGCGTTGGATGCAGTCGCCCAGCGAAGGGGCTGGGCAGTCCCTCGCCGAAGGGCCGAGCTCATTATATGAGATGTGTGTGTGGTGTTGAGCTGAAGGTCCTAGGTTGGTAGTTGGATGGAGATGCTGGATCAGTATGGAGGGATCCAGATGGTGATTGTGTTGATGTTAGGTTCGGTTTACGGAGCGATGATGCAAGACAAGTCAAGTTAGGTTCTATCTGGTTGGGTTTGTTGGGATGGGCAATGGGTGGCAGAGAGCTTATTATATCCATCTCAGAGAGCAGTGACTATCAGTGCCAGTGTCGGTTGACTGCGGTGCTTGGTAACTCTGGTCTGTGCCTGGGCTGGGGCGTGTGAGGGAGGTGGCGCTATCTCCAGCCCGATAACTCATATCTCCCTTGCCTTGTTTGTTTAGCCTTCCCCCATTCCACAGCAGAAAGAGAATAAAAAATTCGCCATTGATCTCCAGCATGCTCCAGTTGAGCTAGTCATTCATGGTCATGTTTACGCTATACCAAGGGGCCCCCCCGGTCCTCCGCAGAGGCCGAGCCAGACCGGCCCGTGACTATCAAAATGGACTGCAGGCGAAGGGAAAAAAAAAGAAAAGGGACCCAGCTGTACGGAGCTTATCAGCCGTCACGTGGCTCATTTTAGCTTCAGCGTCACCATAATGGCCGAAAGTAGCCGTTGAGGGGCGTGGGGGGTGCAAGCCCACGATAATTGGGGAGATTGGGAAGCTGGGGATTTGGTTTGGTTTGGTTTGACTTGGTTTCTGTGATTGCCGCAACAGGCCGCGATCCCAGTAAATACGTGTTATGTAATTGGTGACACTGGCAAAGCTAGCAAGCACAGGGCATTGTGGGGAAACCTTGGAGATGCATCACCAGCATTCTCTTAACTGTTTTGAGATTGACAGTGTTGGGTTGGCTTGTGCTGAGACCTGAGACGTCTTGTGACTTGTTTTGATGACGATGTGTCCGTGTCTCTGACTTTCACAGCCAACTTCCATTGTTGGTCAATGATGTGCAAGGGGGCTGACGATGATGTGTTGTTTGCCATTCGGTACTTTATGTAGATAAGGCGATATGGATAAGATATGCCGACATCCAATCCATCCAATGGATGACGAATGGGGCTCTGCTACCGTATCTCAATGGCCTGCAACCGAGAGAGAGAAAAATGTTCGATCTCGCTAGAAGCATTCTGCAGCGTTTGCTTATCGATGATGTCTCCATAAATGACCGACCAAAGCCGCTGGCCCTGGGCTGGCCTACGGGAGAGGCGTTTACCTAGAGAGTCCTAAACTCGGAGGGCCCCGATAACAACGACACTAGCATGTTTTTTTTATCTCTGAATTGATCTTGCGCCAATGGATGTTTATTCCCCTGTGCTGGTCTCTCTGGTCAGTGCGATAAGTTATGAACCATTGACCAAGTCGTGATATATCTACATTTTGTATATTGTACATTCAAGAACCCAATTGCATTACAATGCTGGACGAGCATCATCTTCTTCCCTTGTATTTGACCTCCGACCTCGCAAGAACTCGACATACCCAATCGGTCTGCCTCGGGCTAAGCCAAGCACATCTTGAATCCCACCGTACGCAAGACCAAACAACAACCCGTATCGCGCGGTCCGGGCGGCGGTTGTGAGTGACAGGCGATCTAGATGCACACGCCGAACATCGGCGCTTGTTAGCTCATCTCTTTCTGCCGCCTGCAAAGTAAAGTAATGTAATGTAAAAGAAAAACCCCTGCTCCACATCATGCAATGCTTGCAATATCTACCCGTCGCTTTCCATCATCAAAGCTCCCAAAACGCCATGCATTCCCCATATGGGGTTTTGCGCAATACCGTTTCCCTTAGTCAAGCCGAGGTCTAAAGAGATAACCTAAAGAGAGAGAAAGAAAAGGATTGACCACTTACGCCAAAGAGAAAACGCGCCGGCGACTGTAAGCGTAGCTATCGTCGTAGAAAACATGTCGCTCGCCCCGCGATATCGATCGACCGTGCTCTCAAGCGACAAGGCCAGGAAGCTCCAGAAGCCCGTCTTGAGACCCATGCGGAAGCCTTCTCGGATGCCGCCCTGCATGGCGTGGTAATTCTTGCTCTTGTGGTAGAAGTACCACCCTGTCGTCGTGTCGGGCATCTTGTGCGCATGCTCCGCCCGGAACCGCAGCTGCGCCATCTGTCCGCCCTGTGTCGCACCAAGCGAGAAGCCCACGACTGCTGACGAGATTGTTCCCAGCATGAGCCGCACCGGCGTCGCGATGGACAGGCGCGGGTTCGTGTCCTGGGGGAACGTTAGATCTGAGGGCATTGGCATTGGTGCGCCGGGCCGGGGTGACGGCGTCAGGGTCGGCGGAGCGGCGGCCATTGTGGTGAAGACTGGGAATATCTTGTTTCTAGGCTGTGCTCCTGTTTTCAGAGAAGGCCGAGATTGTCGCGAGGCTCTGCGGCTAGTGGAGTCTCGTCTCGGTGGTGGGATGCGGAGAACGAAAGGCCAGCCGGAGTTTGCAATCCCGGCGGTGGATGCTGTTTTTTTGGCGCCGCTTGGAATCGGTAATGAAGAAGAGGGGTTGTGCTTGGGGTTGGAGTTGGTAATAAAAAGATGACAGGCGAAGGCCCGATAGAGATATGTTCTTGTATCGTGAGATTTGAATATGTAATTGAATTGACTTCGCTTCGATGCTTGCCTGATGCGAACTTGAGGCTCATGTCATGATGGACAGTGTGTTCATGCATTAGTACAGTATCCACGCACGGTCTGTCTTCACATGAAGCTTGAGATGCAGCCGTCTGCAGTTTTCAGAATGTTTGAGAATTCAAATGGCCAGTTTCAATACTCCGAAACAAATTCTATAGAGTAGGCCAGCTGTTAGTGAGTGAGTTTCAGTTGCTCATTTCCTCAAGTCAATAACGTACGCCCGTGGCCGGCCAGATGATTCTTTCGACATCCATTTTCGGGTCATGTTCCAGGGTAGCATTCGGCTTCTAGAAGCTGTCACTTTATGCCTTGCTCTCGTTCCTGGATCTTGCTGCTGAGTTGTCACAAATCCTTGACGATGACGTATCGATAGTTTAGTTCTTATAGGACAGCAATTCTACGCTCCATCTCAAGAAGCTGGGATATCCATACATCTTAATAGAGTGACAGCGTTCAAATCCTGCCTGTGTCCCTCCTGTACGCGCTCTCACGTGATGTCGCGCTGAGCTGCGCCGCGGTTGGCCCCCGCCAATTTGAGTCTCAATGCCCCTCATGAAGAACAAAGCGAGGCAGCTTTGAACTCTGACGTCTTCCCAAACCTTCGTATCAAGATCGACACAATGGTACTACATACACAGATCGCCCTCCTCTGATGCGCCTCGATGCTAATGATACCTCAGACTGACGTCGATGACGCAAACATCTCGGTGCGCTTCAAGCACGGCATCCATACCATCTATCTCTTCATAGACGCCCTCGCCCCCTTCTCTAGTGCCGCCACTGAACTGCTCAATGTTCTGATCGAACGATACCCCGATGGGCTTACCAAGTCATTTGATTCTTCCGAGAAGACTACCTACGATGCAGACTCGACCCTTGCGTTTGGCGCATTGAAGACGCCGAATGACCCCACGAGCGGATGGGTCAAACTCAAGACGGGCGATGGAGAGAAGACGCCGACAGTGTTGGGACTGAAGAACAACAGCCTTCTTGCCTTTGCGGTGCTGGACGAGGAGGGTGATGAGCCGGAGTTTGAGGTGGAGTGGCCAAAGGAGGATGAGGAGCTTTATGAGGAATAATTCAGCAACGAATCTTGAGATTCATCCGATTTCGAAGACATTTCTGCGGCGGCATACTGTCCCACCCCCGGATGCTTGGGGTAAGATACACCCCTGATGCGAGACTCATCAAGAACACGCCTGAGGACGACACCATGGAGCTCTCATGGAAGGAACATAGTCGTACGACGCCCTACTGGGCCTACGGAATTATCGAGAAGTTTTGAAAAAAAAAATATTAAAGTAGATACCCAATTGAACGCTTTACATAGCGACCAACAAGGATGAGCTGAGCTTGGGTAAAGATCATCAGGGTAGGTAGCATTGCAGGCCAAAACCTCTGGGTCGCATTGACCGAAATATCACGACGCCAGAATAGAGACAATCTACTAAATAAAACCAAGCATATTTTTAAGAATAGAGAAACTCGCCATTGTTTCAATTCCGTCTTACATGACTCGCTGAATCAATGATGCGGCGTTGCTCTCCCTGAAAAAGGGGTCCAAGTCGCATGACTAAGCCATTTAAACTTCACGTGTCGTCAATTCTCCAGGGGTACAGCACCTTAAACCAGGGACCAACACCGACTCTCCTTTCCACGACCAAACCGTTGCGCCGCTCCCAACAACGTCCCGTTGGCCTTAACAAAACACTACCGACGTGGCTTGCGCATGAGGTCGACTACATGAAAGTCGTGGCTTTTCTCCGCCATGGCCTGGGCCTACTGGTGCCGCTCTCGATAGCATTCACAATCTACCTCTACATCTTCCCCATCGTCCAGGGATGCGCATTCCCGGTTGAGTCGAGAGATAGCCAGGAGGCTTATGACTTGACCAAGAAGTTCCACTGGCCCTCGAAGCCGACTGCGGACGATCATGCTAAGCTTGCGCCTTTCCGACTCCTAGCGCTGGGAGATCCTCAGCTAGAAGGCGATACCTCGATCATTACAAACTACTTGGGCACTTTCCCCCATGTGCAGAGTGTTTTCAAGCATGTGACGTTTCAGACGACGCACTGGTGCTTCCGCGAGCGAGTGCGAAAGATAATACACGATATTGTCGATATAATCATGGAGGATCTCCCGTACTACCTCATGTCGCAGCGCAAGCGGTTTGATCTATGGGGCAACGATTTCTACCTGGCGCATATCTACCGCCAAGTGAACTGGTGGTCCAACCCTACCCATGTGTCGGTCCTGGGCGATCTTGTTGGTAGTCAATGGATCGACGACAAGGAGTTTGAGAAGCGAGGCCGACGATTCTGGAACCGTGTGTTCAAGGGAACCGAGAGATTGTCCGACGAGTTGGCGCAAAACCCGAGCAACGATTACAACATTTCTGGCGTTTTGGATGGTAGCGATGAAGCAAAGCTTTGGAAAAAGAGAATGCTCAACGTGGCAGGAAACCATGATATTGGATACGCTGGAGATTTGACCGAGGAGCGATTGGAGCGCTTTGAACGAGTTTTTGGAAAGGCGAACTATGAGCTGCGGTTCGAGCTGCCCATCACAGATCCCGAGACGATAGCTACGATGTACTCTGATTCCAACCCCGAATCGAAACGAGTCATCCCAGAGCTTCGCATTGTTGCTGTCAACGATATGAACCTTGATACACCGGCGAAGTCTCTTCCTTTACAGGATGCGACATACGGCTTCATCAACAACGTCATTTCGACCGCAGGTTCTGTTCAGTACGAGGGTCAGTTTACTCTGATCCTCACGCATATCCCAATGTATAAGCCTGCAGGCATTTGCGTTGACGCTCCTTTCTTCGACTTCCACACTGCAGCAGACGGCGGAGGTCTCAAAGAGCAAAACCAGCTCAGCTCCGACGCCAGTCGGGGTTTCTTGGAAGGAATCTGGGGCATGAGCTCAAAGAGAACAGCCCCAGGCGGTGGCTACGGCCGCGCAGGTCTAATGCTCAACGGCCACGATCACGCCGGCTGCGACACGTACCACTACATCAACCAGACAAACGGCACAGATCCCTCCCAGCGTCAATGGGAAGTAAAAACCTGGTCCGACGCACAAGATCTCAAGATCCCAGGCACCGATGGCATACCGGGCCGACGCGAGATCACCGTCCGCAGCATGATGGGCGACTTTGGCGGAAACGCCGGTCTGTTGAGTCTCTGGTTCGACCAGGAATCATGGGAGTGGAAGTATGAGTACGCCGCGTGTCCGCTGGGAAGCCAGCACTTCTGGTGGTTCGTGCACATCTTTGACTTCATCGTGCTGGTGTGGATGCAGTCGTACGCTGTGCTCTCTGTGATGGAGGCTTATGGCGTTGATGTGGACGGGCCGTTTTGGAGGGGCGTGTCACGGATGAAGGATTTTGTGCTGCGACGGAAACAAAGTGTCAGTGATAAGAAGTAAAAAAGTGTTTGGATAAACGATGATTGAGTAGTGGAATTTTTCCTATAGAATACAAAGCGTTCTGTTTTTTTCCTCGCGTTTCGCTTGGGATTGCCGTTCGGTGAATTATGGGTGGTTGTAACGGTGTTGGGCCGAGACATTTTCGCGATGGGGAGCTGAGTTGAGTAGATATTGCGAGGCGCAGGGCTGGAATAGGATTAGGGTTGTTGTATAAGGTGTGGTGATGGGCGTGGTACTGATGGTAACGGTGTTGGACAGAGATCAGGGCAGCGCGGCGAGGTTGTACGATCGAAGGAAGGGTATTGAATGATATGGTGAAGTCTTGGGGTTGAGGCTGAAGCCAAGATAGCTGCGGTTGGAAGCTCCGGGCACGCGGCTCTGCTTTCTAAAGCAGAACCTGAGGCTTGCTATCGCGAACATACGCGATGTTCATGAGGTTCTGAGTTCTCGATACGGCCCAGGGAGTGCTGAGATGCTCCAGAGCAACGCACATCATCGTGAACTTTTCCTGCTTACCAATACCATAGACTGTGCAAACACAATATCACCATCACCACCACAAACACAAACACTTATTCACTCTTTCAGCTGACACGGACCAGATCACAGTAGTGCCATGATGTAAAAGACTATTGCGCGTGGTCTACCACGCTGGTCGCATCAGCATCGTGGTGATACAACCGTTGAGGTTGCCCAGCGACCAAGGAACTCTGCCAGATCCGGCGAAGCACCGCTATCTACCATGAAAGAAGTTCTGTTGCGCAGAATCGTGTGCAGAGTGTGATCAAAGCAACGGCTGTTTGTGTGAGATCAAGTGATTAGGGAGGGTGACTACATAAACCCAGGACCAAACCACTGGGACTGAGTTGAGATTCGCATGATCATACTCACACAAGACGGCCCACCACACGAAGACCACTCATTGAGATACTGCTTGAACCATGCTGTCTCTTCAAGGACTTGGCGTACTGATGCTTCTGGGTGTCGCAGAGGGTATCCCGCGATCAGATGAAAGTCATCAAGAGCCGCTTCTCAAGCACCATGCGAATATACCGAGGGACAATGATGTACCTACCGATATGCTTGGGGCAATGAGTCCTCAAACAGACTACAGAACTATGCCGGCGGGCACTTACACCGAGACAATCTCAACAGGCCTCGTCAGGATAATCGTCGTCAACGAACCGACGCCTACAACAGGTAATCAGGCAAAATGTCCAGTCGAATGCGATTGTACAAGGATAAAAGATAAGAACAGCGATGAGTAAGTCCATGATACCAATCAGGCTTATTGTGCATGTTGCTGACACGCTCAGATACGCCCAGTGCTTGACCAACGCAGCATGCAGACCATGCAGAGAGCCAAATCTCACAGCTTCATCGACGATAAAGCCAAAGGCTACAGCATGTCCCGCTGAGTGCGACTGCACCAAGATCAAAGACGAGCAAAGCCAAGAGTAATTACCTTTCACCTTCACTATTACAAACTTCGTTTTATTAATGAGCAACAGGTACTTCCAATGCATAACAAACGTCAATTGTCAGAGCTGCAGAGTGGGAACCCCACCCAATTAAACAAACACGTGAAAACAGGTTATCATTGCATGTGGTGGTATTTTGACGAGACTTTCATCTGTCGTATGATAGCTAGATAAAACATGTTGACAAAAGAAAAAAAAAGAAAAAAAGAGAATGCGTTTCTTTTCCCCGAGCTTTGGAACAAATGCAACGCTAGAATCCGTGAATTAAGCCATGTTGTTGTTTGTTACAGGGTTTAACAGCAGCAGTCGAAGCACTCAAGACAACACTCGCAGGTCTCGCCGCAGAGCCAGCAGCAGCAGAGTGTAGCGAGACTGTAGTTTATTAGTATGATTGGTAGAGCAGTAGAGAGTGAGTGATGCTTACCATGTGTATAGACAGCCGTGGCTCTTCTCTTCTTGTTGTGGTGGTGGAGGGCCTTGCTGGTACTGCATCTGCGCATTGTCAGAAACTGGTGACCTTCCCCTTGAGCTTCATGAACTTACAGGCGGAGCGGTAGGGGGATAGTAGCCCTGAGGGGGGTAGCCCTGAGGTTGCTGAGGAGGGTAGTAGCTTTCCAGATGTTAGCTTCCCTCTTCCCTCTTCTTCTTCTTGTGTAAGAGAGCTTACCCTTGTTGATTGGGATCCATTATGACAGATGTGGTTTATGATGAGATTTGTGAAGTGTGTAAGATGCGATGGCAGAGTTGGAGACAGGAAGAGAGAGCGTCAAGTTATATTATTAGACCCCATGCGTGTTTTGGCTATCCATCTGGAGCGGAAGGAGAGGGTCACAGGGGGCGCAGTTGCAGACGAGACGAGACGCCAGATGATCTGTATCCTTCTTGGCTCTTTGCTGTGACCTTGGCGTAATAACGGGAATCCCGTGCACCAAGGCCGATTTAACCGTACAGCAGTCTTGGCACCTCCAACAGACACTTTACTGACTGATACCCACTGGTTGTTGGCTCTTACACTGCTTGTTACAGTACTGGGCTTGCACTAATCACTACCTAGTTAGCGACGGTTATGCCGGCACGTTCCGTTACGAGTCGGCAAATGATATTGGGTTTTGACAGCCTTCCCGTCTTGCACTCTAAAATGTTAAATTACAGTCTCTGGGCCTCTGGGCCCCTTCTCAGCTAAGGGTCTTGGTGCCTCCACTGCGAATTGACGTTGCAGGGGTCGTGCGCTTGGCAATTGCGCGTCCTCCATGGCTGAGCTTCACTCCTGCATAAAGGGTCCCCTTGGCGCAAAGGGAAGGGCTTGAAAGATTGTAGACTAGCAAATACCTGACGGAGTACGAGTCAAAGTCTGTTAAAGCGCTATCATGAGATTACGAGCCACAGCTCTTCATAGGGTCTTCCGTATAAGTTGTTGATTACTACCGAGCTTTCACCGTATTCTTGATAAAGAGCTGATCCTCAGGCTGTTATGTTAGCCTTGCGACTTGTCCCGTTCTTGTCCTGTCTTGTCATGAAACACTCCTTGCAAGTTGCCGCTGTATTCCCGAACCCTGTACGATCAACGCGCGCGCGTACAGGACGTGCAGGTACCGCCACGATTTACGAATAATACAAGGGCGAATGAATTGAAGCTGTCCAAAGCCGCGGGGACCGACCGATTCCCTCTAACACGCGTTGTTCAGCCACCGAATATTCGCTTTCGACTGCGGCTGAGTCTGTCTCGGCATTTGGTGTCTTGGACAAGACACTTGCCGCTGTCACGTTGTATCGCTTAGTTACCGGTTTGCGCCGCATTCGGTGCCCGACAAATGCAGCCGCCGACGGAATCTGTGCCAATTAATGGACGCAGTTGGTTCATGCTAACGTTGGGTGCTTTTCAATTGTTGTTATCTTTAGGGGTTCGCTTTGATTAGAGAGGCACTCGGTGCAACAGGCACCTCTTCCAAACGCTTTGATTTGCGCCTGGCTTTCTGTTGTCTCGACCTGAGCGAAGCGGGCGCAGGAAGGACAACCATGCGACTCACGGACATGCAGTCAACCGATCGACATGCTCCTCAATCCGCAGAGCAGCTTCTTCCGAACTCAATTTCGTGACATCCAGCACCAACTCGGTCACATTCCCGAAGCGATAGATTGATTCCTTGTCCAGAATCGGCCTCAATATCGTCTCGTCCGTAAGCTTCGCGCTGATGCTTTGATTCCGCGCCGGATTGGTCGCCCGCCTTATGTTCTCCTCAATCTCGCACTCCAGCACGATCGATATGAGCGAAACGTCTCGCTTTCTTGCTGCAGCCTCGTAATCCTTCGCGCCCATCTCTCCCGCCGCGCTTGCGTCTCGCGCATCCGTAAAGATCCACGTTGTATCCTTGGTATATTCCGACGTCGCGATTTCGTTCAGGACATGCCGCCGTAGAACCGTTCGCATCTCATGGTAGCCTGGAGACGAGCGCTCTACGAGGGCGTCGATGGGATCGATGAGGAGGTGATTGTGGTAGATCTTTGAGCTGGGGAGTAATTGCTGGAGCTCCTTCGCGATTGTGAGCTTCCCGATGTCGGGGTAGCCATTGATGTAGACGAAGCATGGCATGTTTCGGTAGGGGGGACGTGACCATTTCCTGGCAAGAGCTCTGCAAATGCGATTCTCGTACTGGCTTTTCGCTTCAAGGGCTCGTTGATCGTCGAGAAATTGCGGACGTTGGTATTTGTAGTCCGACCCAAGGTGAGTCACCTTTATGCTTTTAACAACCACCGAACCCTCCCAGTGTAGCCACTCAACACTACGCACGACAAGCTTAAGTCGATGGCTCAAATTTTGATCGTGCAACCAATCTTCGTAAATCCTGCTCAAGAGGATCAAGAACTCCAGAAATCACATCCCCTTGAAAGCAACACGACTTCCCAGACGCACCAATTTGCATATCTGATCGTAGGCACCGCTCGACCGCATTGTAATATCCAGAGCCACCAGTCATCATGACTCTTCCCAAAAGCTTATTGGCAGCTTCGTAGTCAAGAATATGCCTCGGTAACCCGGGCTCTAACGTTTGAGTCTGGGGTGAGTCTAGAGTTGCTATCGATTGGCCAAGAATGAGCTCAATGAGTAGGATTCCGAGATAAAGCATGAATGGGTTGTTTGGTGACACTGATGCATTGACCCTGGGATCTTCTGGGAAGTGTCTGAGGACAAAAACATGCTGAAATTGATGAACACCACCCTTTTGGGCAATGAAGATATCTTCACTTCTTGGAATGTCCGCAACCCAAGGCGTACCTTGCATCTGTAAGACACCACAAGCGATCATCCAAGCTAAGCGTAGCTTATCACCGTAAAGCAGCGCTGGATCTTGAAGCACTTGCTTCAGTGGTACCAAAGACCACTCCTTACAACTGCCTAGACATTCAAGCGTATAAACATCATACCTCTTAGTTTCCGTCATGTAGCAGTGCTGAATATGTCCACATCTCTCGCCCTGCTTCTTCTTTCCCATCGTTTGCATCGTTTCGCACAGATTATTGATGTGTTTGGAACAAAGAGGCTCTGACATTGTTCTAAGAGTGTTGAGTGTGAGGTTTGATAGGGCCGACTCGATGACAACTGTTTGCGATTGCTGGCTGTTTGTTGAAGGGGTGGTGGAGGGGACAGCAAACCCAACTGTCTTCCTCGAAGCACATGTCCTTTGTGCTGTGAAAGAAACCGTCGACATCTTCGAATCATCTCCGCTCCTCAGGAGAATTTCATTCCATTGCTTTGAGGTATTAACTTGTGATCCCGTCAGGTACGAGACTGCAAGGCGGAATTGCAGCTCCTTGATAATATCCTCATCATCATCCTCAGGAACAACAGTCCGTGATGGCGGCGTAAGCCTCAAGCCGACATCGTGTAGGTCCGAGCATTTGCAAGTCATTGTAGACCGCAGTGCATGATATATACCACTCAGCATTCCGTTGACGAGCTTGTTAAGTCTCCCCTGTGATCGAGACTTTCTTTGTGACTCCAGATCTGTGTTGAGGACTGCTAGGCACTGAAGAGCCGAGACACCATCCCGAATTCTCGTCAAGACCTCCTCATGGTTTGACTTTTGGAGGATGAATGTTGCTCGCTTGAAGTGCTTTTTTATCGAAGAGCTTTCGGCCCATTCAACCTGTTCCAGTTAGCTGAGACGCACGATGTTGACCATAGCTTCATACCTCTCCATCTGCACCAACATTGAGCTTCTCCATCATCTGCTGGATAGCTTCCCTCATGTCCTGCACTCGGTCATCGAATACCTGCAGAGATGACCAGAGCCTCAGGCGCAGCTTATTGAAGATTTCTTCTTCTCTCCAAAGGTCTCCGAACGGATCTCGTATCATTTCCTCGATGCGTGTCTGAGGAGCAATTCCCGTAAGGAGCTTCTCGCATATGTTCTGAAGATTGACATGTTCAGTCTTGAGAGTCAAGATGAGACTCTTGAGGATTCGTTTGTATGATCGGAAATTCTGCAGGGTGCCGAGACCGTTCATGTAGCATTGTAGTGCAGATACTACGATGGGTATGCTACCGAGCACGATACCGGCGACCTCGAAGCCTGACATTGGAACGAAATCTCTCAATGTGATGATGATGGAGGGACGAGAGTGTAAGGGAAGGAATTTTGAGGCTCCGAGGCTGATCTTTCTCAGCTGCGCTGATTGAGGGTTGAAAAGAAGAGGGGTTGCGGCTGACGTGCAGCTGAATGTTGATCTGACCAACAGCTCCCGCAGATAGCACATTCTCATGGGCCACCAGAGGTCAAGTGCCACTCCAACATTCTCTCCGTATTTTCTGGACCGATGAACGAGATAACAATCATCGCCCTGCCTTCACTGTATCCTTTACACAACCATGAGCACTATTGCTGATCATGTTTCGGCTTGTCTCCAAGAGTTCAATAGCCTCTGCAATTCCCCAGCAATATGGACAGACTGTGCTCTCGAAGAGGGTCATCAGAGCGATATATCACTCTTGAAGCTGCAGAACGAGCTGAGCAGATTCAAAGTCTGGAGTGGAAACATTGGCGCTCATAAAAAAGGACGAAGCTCTCTCGATCATAGGCTTCGAGATGCGTCAAATATCCGGAATCAGGTGGTTGATCTTTTGGAGGACTTGAGGGAATCTCTAAAAGATGGTAAGACCCTTCGATTAAGCTGTTCAAGATTATCTCTGACAACAATAGCCAAGGACATTCTTACGGGGCAGACAACACCGTGGGATCAAGAACAGTCCCCAGCTGAATTTTCAGATGATGACTCCGACGATGGATCATTTCAAGACGACGCACCAGGGCCGTCTGAACTCTCCCAGATATTTGCTGCTATCGTTGAAGACATCAACTGCCTGCTGAGGCTCTCAGTTTCCATTCACAATCCTTCTCCCCACGATCGCTTCAAGAAAGCCTGCTTAACAGATACATCTGGCTACGAGCCATTTGACGTCCAGCATGTATATAACAAGCTCTCCAAAGCACCGAAGCCAATCGCCGAAAGACTTGGAAAGGCAATTTCTCGACGAAGGCAGTATTTCAAATACAGAGAACTACATCATGAAAAGTTGGCAAGTGGGCTTGAACTAGATGGTAAGGACCAGATGCAGAGTACTGTAGCCTCTTCATTGCCAAAGAAACTTAGTTTGAATGAACCTATCTCTTTGGAGGAGGACGTGGATGATGCATCGGATGGTGGGAGATCACAGACGTCTTGGGCAACATCTGCTGCGAACCCAGAAAGACGGAAGATTCCTGCCCTCCCAGCGGAAGCCGAGAATGGACCTTTCGAGTGCCCATTTTGTTTTATAATGGTATCTATTACTTCGAGGATTCATTGGAAGTTAGTTTCTCTTACCTTGGCAATATGGATGTTGCTGACCTGAGCCCACAGGAAACACGTATTCTCAGACTTGTTTCCTTACATTTGTGTCGAGTTGGGTTGTCCGGCTCCAGACCAGGACTTTCAGAGGCGTCATCAGTGGGCGAGCCATGTCAAGAAATATCATTGGAAGACATGGGCCTGCAAGCTTGGATGTAATGAGACCTTTGTCTCTATTCAAGACATGAAGCGGCATTTAGCACAAAGGCATTCAGAAACCATGGAATTGACTCGCCCCTTCAGTCTTCTCAGCATGTGCGAGAGACCTAAGTTAGAGAACGAATCAGCAGACTGTCCTCTGTGCGGAGAAAAACAATCGTCATTTAAACAATTCCAACGGCACGTTGGTCGCCACCAAGAAGATCTTGCTCTATTCGCGTTGCCCCATCTTCCAGGGGGAGAAGACGACAAAAACGAAGAGTCTGGTTCCGAGTCTGAGGCAGACGAAGACATGGAACCTGAGATACGAGACGAGTTGGAGCAAGCGAGCTCTTATATTACCCGTCTTTCTGACGGGAGCGTAGAGGAGGCTACAGATGTATCAGAGCGAAGCATTCGATTTGCTCAAGAGGGAGGCTTCGCTCCTGTCGCTGTCAAAGAGGAAATTTCCGATGACTCAGTCCCTACTTTCATGGCTCGCCGCAAGAAGAATCCTCCACCCGAGGAGATAGTTCCTCAGAAGTGCCACGAGCCAGGCTGCAACAAGGAGTTCAAGCGTCCTCGCGATCTCAATAAACACAAAAAGACTCACTCTCGCCCATGGAAGTGCCCAGTTCCAACCTGTAAATATCATACTTACGGGTGGGTTACAGAGGACGATATGGACCACCACTACCGCGAGGAGCATTCTGAAACTCCTGCCTTCTACGAATGCGTGTTTAAACCTTATCCCTACAAGTCAAAACGAGAAACGAACTGCAAAGAGCACATGGAGAAGGCTCACGGCTGGGACTTTATCCGTACACAGAAAGTAATACTTAGTACGGGCAGACATTCGACCGTTGAACCGTCGAGAACACCTCCGGACGCAGACTCCGAAGATCAGTCTTCTGAACAGGGAAGAGACCTTACAACGCAACGAAGCATCGAAATGCTTGCACCTATTGAGAACAGAGAAAGTTTTGACCTCGCCAATGTTGACGTTCTGCACCTTAGACACAAGGAATCCTCATACACATTTAAATTTCCACGACATGATATCAGAGATGGCAGGCTGCGGGTGTCCAAGGTCAGAGAGCTCGCAGCGGGGATGACATATGTTCCTGAGAGTTTCAGACATCTGGTCGAGCTTTCTTGCAAAGATACTAAACTCCTGATAGATGGTACGCCCATTCGAAATTATGGTGTGTCAAGAGGTGATACAATAAATGTTGAAGCACCGCAGTTCAGGAAGTCTGGTCTACTGATCCGTTCGGCGAGTGATGACCTTGTGTTGGATAATGGGCATAGCACTGAGGAGAACATGGGAATCGAAGGGAAAGCAGAACGTGATGAGCGACGAGCAGAGTTCTCCTCGGAGTTGCGACAGAGAGCTACGGTGGAATCTGGTGGCGACCAAAGGCAAAAGGCCCCTGCTAGCTCCAACCCGCAGGACGTGAGAGAAGAGACAAATCGCAATATGCGTAAAATTCGCAAAAAGACAAAGACTGGATGTTTGAGTAAGTCGATTGTTCTCCCTATTATAAGTGTGACTTATGAACAGCGATACTAATGTGGATAACAGCATGCCGTAAGCGTCGAATAAAATGCGATGAAGGAAGGCCGACATGCAATAATTGTATCAAATCTGAACGCCATTGCGAGGGTTACAACCAACGTATTATCTTCAAAGACCCTATGGGTGCGAGACAAGGAGTGCCAGCCCCTGAAATCGAATCAGATCTCGAGATAATGGATACCCGCGAAGTTTCTGGACCTATCCTACTATCTAAAGAGGCCGATCGCAAGGTCAAAAGAACTCCTACTTCTGGAGTTAGATGCCCAACTTGTGCCGTTGGAAATAAAGAGGTATGGGTTCTTATTGGGGGGTCTTGTGCATATTGCGGAACACCATGTGCATGAGGCTACTCTAGAGGTTCATAATTGGTTCACAGCGACGGGCGTCAATGATGACAACGAGGAACGACTGTCTCCGACCCCTGGATGACCCAAGAAGTACCAAGAAACGTGCCCAAGCCTTTTGTTTAATAGCCATCGCATGGATGGAGCCGAATGCATCCTCATTCATGATGAGACCATGATATCCACTCCCGAACCGCCGTCTAGCAGGCAAACTGAAACCGTGGAGCCTTTGTTGGATCCTGGCCTAATGATGAACCAAAACGAACTCAAGGTTTGGAATGCCTTATGTGAGCTAGAGGACGAATTGGAAGTGGGATGGCTTCCAATATGCAAGGACTCCATCAACTTGGACGATGGTTCTGCCAAAAGGCAAGAAGAGCGGCTCGGACTTATCAATGGAATCCATTCTAATATCATAAAAAAGCTGAGGCGAATTGAACAGCTCAGTGGGCCTGACATCAAGGCAAAGAGAAGCCATGTAGAGGAAAAGGTCGACAAACTTTTAGCAACGTTCGGGGCGAAGTCAATGACAGGAACAGAGAAATATTGGATACTATAGCCATGGCAAGGTTACAACCCTATCTTCGCAATTCTTCAATGACTCCGTTGAAGTGCTTGTGAATTAATCGTGCATTGACTCCACGAGGATTGTGGTGCTTGCTCAGCAGCTCACGAAGAGTGCAACGGTCCGCGGATCTGCGACCCGTACATCACCAAGGCGAGGGAGGTCATTGTAAAGGACGGAGAGAGATAAGCATGCACCTGAGAAGTTCCATGGTCAAGCTGCCTCTGATAAATACATATATATATATATACAAGTGTGGGGGGAACAGAGTTCGGGCTGAGAACTATTGTTTGGTTGACTTCATCATCAAGATCAAGTGCCCATGCTGGATTTGAGAGACCGGACGGATGACACATCAGGATGACGATGATGTGGACTTGATGATGAGCCAGAAATACTAGAAGATCCACCGAGAAGAATGGTCTGAGAGAGGATGAGCAGATTGATGCGTTCATTAAGTGAGGAGCCTATGTTTAGTCGGAGTTTTGACAGCTGGCTACGTCTACGGGCCGCTCGGGCCGTCATCCTAATTAGTGGACCGGCTTCGACAACCAGGGATACCCCCTTGTCATATGATATGACATGATATCATGTCATGCTTGCTCTGCTGGAGGATGACTGGTAGGAAAAAGCCTCAAACCTCAAATATGCATCTTCGTTGAGCTCTTTGACCCCCAATGAGCCTCGTTTGGTGTCGATGCTTCTGCTTTTGTGTTGCTAAGTTGCTCTATATATAGTCATGCCGAACCAATCCGCAGGAACCACGACGCCGCCCGAGGCGCAGGCACCAATCACTGCCAATATGAAGTCTCCGTCAAAGTCTCCTTCGAAATCCCCATCAAGGTCTCCACCAGCCCAGGGCGAAATTGGCCCTGCGGATGATTCTGATGTCCGTCCTCCATGCCCTCTCCATAGCGAGGACTGTACTTACTTCCGAGCAGCATGACACCCATGATGATGCCGACTCTTCCATCGGGACCGATGCGTCAGTGCCCGTAGATATAGTACATATTCCATGATTCTGACAGTCCTCGCAGCGAGAGCTCAACCGCCTCTGTTTCTGCGAGTATTCTCGAGTACCGTCGCAGCCAGGGGCGCACGTACCACAGCGACAAATTCACCGCGAATTACTTCTTCCCCAATGATGACCAACAAGTTGAGTCTATGGACTTGACGTACGGCTTAGCCTATGCCCCAAGGCATATTAACGAGGTACTGACCGCACAATAGACACCATTACCTGACGCTTCTGTTGGACGGTGAACTGTTTCTTGCCCCTATCAAGATAGATTCAACACAGGTGAGCTGCTCTCAAGATGTCCTTAAGCTCGCCGAAAGTACCTTTGCTGATTTGTACAACGCTTCTTGAAGCGAGTTCTAGATGTTGGTACCGGAAGCGGTGAGTTCTTATCTGTTCCTCCTTTGGATCCCCACTAACAGCTTCGCAGGCATCTGGGCCATGTATGTGGTTACGACAAGTCTAGCCACAGCTGATGCTTACATATCATAGTGAATTTGCCGACCGGTATCCCAACACAGAAGTAATCGGCACAGACCTGTCTCCTTGCCAACCCCAATGGGTGCCCCAGAATCTTCGTTTTGAAATAGATGATGCCACGCAGCCTTGGACCTGGAAGGAAGATTATTTCAGCTTCATTCATATCCGATATCTCTTTGGTGCAATCAAAGACTGGAATAGTATCTTCAGCGAGGCATACCGATGTTGCACACCAGGGGGCTGGGTCCAATCAGGCGAGGCCGATGTCACATTCCGTAGTGATGATGGAACTACTGAGCTGGAACCTGTTTTCAAAACATACCAGAAGCTCTTTGAAGAAGGCAGTCAGATTCTAGGTAACCCCTTCTTTGTCCACGATTTGCAACAGAGGGCTTTTGAAGAGGCTGGCTTTACAGATGTTGAGACCGTTGATTACAAGGTATGTTTCTCTGGACTTGACTGCAGTTCACTAAGATGGAATTTCGCAGTTCCCCATCGGTGGTTGGCCCAAAGATCCAAAACTCGCCGAGGTTGGGCAGTTTGTCAAGGCCACGCTGGAGAACGATTTGGAGGGTAAGATAACCAACCTTTGACTATTGATGGATTTCTAACGCCTAATAGGTTACACCCTTATGATGTGGCAGGACGTTTGCCAATGGCCCAAAGATGAATATCAGGTATTCCTCATGAGCTTGCGTAAAGCCATACGCAACCCAAAAGTGCATAGCTACATGACTGTGCGTTACGTGTACGGTCATAAGTAGGCTAGCTATGTTGGTGATCTCTAGTTGATGTGAGGTAGATGCTATTTGGAATCGTTTTTTAGGTCATGGTGATCTCCTCCCAGCTGTTGTCTTTTACCGCTTCGCCTTCCATGATTCCGTGAACGTAGCTATCTCCGATCATTTGATAAGTACCATCAGCTCGAGGCCTCAAAACCAATGGCACTGGACAAGACGAAACCACCCAGACACTGTCCCCTTCTAGTGCAGACGAGAAAGCCAGTCCTAGATGCCCTTCGTCTGTCAGGAAAACTTGCCGCTGAGCAGCGTATGTTCCTAGTAGCGATGCGAATCTAGCAGCCAGTATAAACATGTCTGCAAGCTCCTTGGCCACCAGGGACGTCCACTCCAAGTCAAACTCCTCAGAAAACCCCCCCAGTGAGCAGGTCCTCGCCATGAATGAAAATATTGACGCCAGCTGTGAGTCTGAAGGATCAGAGGCACCTAACTTTTGCAGCATCTGTTTGACCCATTCAATACTTGGAAGCATATCGTAAGCTTCGTCCCCATCCCGAGCCACAAGAGACTGGAAGATTGTCAATTGCTCCAAGAAAACAAGTCGTTGGTCGACTGTCATGGAAGTGTCCCAGACCCGCAAGTATTGAAATAAGATGTAGCAAAGCCAGGCTTTGAAGGAAGCGCCAAGCTTCGAGATATCTATTGAATCGTGTATATTTGCGCCAAAGATGAAAGTACGCCAACAAGCTTCAATACTGAGCTCTCCAGTTACTTTGTAGCGCTTGCCGCACCGTAGTAGAAGGGCCGCAAAGTGTTCGACGTGGAAGTAGTAAGCGAGTACGTAGAATTGATAAGACCCTGGAATGATCTGTCCGATACGCTGGGCCTGCACAGAGAGCCTCGAGCCACTAATGCGGAATCCCAGAGAGCCAATCTGGGCGTATCGTGCTGCGTCCAATTGAACTTTGCCTCTGGCCCAGGGGAAAAGGATAGGAGCAGTTCTTGCAGCGGATGGCTCGTTCGAGAAATTTGGTACCCATGAGGGTAAGTCCCCTGAAGGTAAGTTCAGTGTGCCACTGTGAAATTCTGCAATCCCAGCCAAGGAGATGAAGCCGAGGTGATTACAATGATTTAGGATGTTGGCCGTTGCGGCTGTAAATACCTCAGCAACTGAAGCATCGTAATTAACTTCCAGATCGCACCGAGGAACTCCCATATGGCTCGCGGCAATGTTGACCATCCCCAACAACGAATAAACCCGATCACGAGCATTCGTTATCTTGAACTTATGGCTTAACATCATCATGTAAGCTAACTGAGAACTGGCGGTTGTTTTCCAATTATCAGCGCCGGTGAGATCCTCGATAACAGAAAGCTGTGGGTGATCTTGGGGACTTTTCAAGCTTTCGAGGGACGTCTTGATCACGCTGATGAAGTGAATAGAGTAGGGTCCTGGTGTCCATGAAATCTGCTCCACCTTGGCCATGGCCAATGTCGCGTTGGGATACCAGCCTAGTCTTTGAATCATCATCAATGCAGAGGCGAGCTGTTCCCAAGAGATGCATTCGCTGCTTCCCAGGAAGACAAACGCCTGCCGAGATAGGACGGTCTCTTGAATCACCCAAGCTCTACGGAACCAATTCCGGTCCAGGAGATCAACGAATGGCTTCCAGCCTTCAGAAGGAATAGGTGGAAGGCCTGAACTTTCGATTTCGCTTTTGCCCGGGCTCACTTCACTTCCAGAAGTCTCCTCAGCCAAGCTGGAAAGTGCCCGTGTCAGACGAATAGCCTCAGCTGATTCTTTTCCGCCATCACCGAGCCAGATATCGACTCGGGCTGCCATGCTATAAATCTCGCTCATGATGCCGACCTGGATCTCGCGCTCCCTTTGGTTGGCCTGATCAATACATATTGCGTCGATCCACAAATACCAATCAAATTCTTCGAAGCGCTTGAGCGCCGCGAGTAAGTTTGGTTGGACGTAGAATCTACTGCCGTTCACCAGTATGCATGAGTCGGAGACCTTGCGTTTGACTTCTCCCTCTGGTGCACCCCATGTATAAGATAGTGCATGGTAGCCAAGTGCCTCTGCTTCATCCAGAGAATGAGTGGTCACGTCGATGTTTAATCTCTCCGATAAGAGGCTGCGTGTTCGGGGACGGATTTTTACTAGACGAATATGTGTCGAGTCGAGTGTTGATTCGTATTTGTACTTGGTACTAAAAGTACTGCTTCTGCGGAGAGTTGTCCACGATGAGGAGCGCATTCTTGGAGGAAGGAATTAAGATTGTAACCTTGGCTTGTGGAGTTGATTTCTTGGCTGTACAGCTACAAAAGAATGATGTCGTAGATGGATTTTGAGACTGCGAGATTCATTTTGAAACCCCCCTTTTCTCTGCATGGATATGTAGTGTCCAATTGGTTCCCTGTTGCCGCGCGCTTAGACCTGACAGAACCAACACATCTGAAGCTATAACCACTTTACCCGCCATTTATGATAGGCTAGTCTACTACTGGCAGAATCCGTTTGCAAGATCGCATAAAAGCCACAATCTCCAAAAAACCAGACCCAAGCCTTTTGATCTGATTTCCAGTTGAGACCCAATTAGTAATTGGCCTAATATTAGATCTGTTTCTTGGGGTTGGTGCGGTTGATCTTGGCCCTCTGAGCCAACATATGCCCAAAGAGGATGTAAAATGCTATGATATGATGTCAGTATAGAGGCAATATGCACATTGCTAGGGCTCTCGTACCTGGAACATAAATCGCTAGTCCGAACCAAAGTAAATATTGATAAGCTGGATTCCGAGCTTTGGATGGCTGGATGACTTCGTACACGAGTTTCATCTCAGAGAGAATACCGACGGGGTAAAGAACAAGGAACATGTTATATCTGTCAGGAGTCAATTTCTTTCTCGTGTCACACTTCGTCATGCTCATCACCTCAACCATGTCAAACTAGCTGGCACAGATCCCGTCCCCGTTTGAAGAGTAAAGTAAAAGTATCGAATTGCATCGGCGGCATTCCAAGCCATGAGCATAAGACTATACGCAGTCTCTCTATAGCCAACTTCTGGATAGTTTCGTGTAATAGCCCAGACAATGGTGTTTCGACCAGCGACTTGCAGCGCCGTTGTAGCAGGAGCTGCTCGGACAAGACCAAAGACAGCATGAATAATTTCCATCACTGTAAAAGTCTCGGTCCATCGTGCTATGATGTTTAGTTCGTCCCACACAGCCCCATTGCCTTGGGTTAACCACAAATAGGTCGTTCTGAGCAACAGGGCGGTTCGAAGAATGGCTGAGAGAGTGTTATAGAGGAATAAATATGTGGATTGCTTAGGCTTCGAATCAGAAGTTGATCGCGCCATCTTTGCTTTAGGTAATGGAGTCTGAAGATGTAAGGTCGTAGATTCTCAAATATGGAGCAGTCTTATGGAAAATTCCACAGCACGCTAGGGAAGGTCCACTAAGGCGGATTGAGTTATACCGAGGCTGACGCTTGAGAACTTCCAAATCGAGATGCTATGCCGGAGATTAACTGGAGACAACACCACTCATCTCGGAGACAAATATTCAGGTAGATATATTCAGGTAGAAATACTGAGGCATATTCCTCTGTTTAGGAAAGACAAGAGAACTCTGACATCTGTTTTGAGGGAGGGAGTTATCTAGGTGAATTTAGAATGGACTTGGAGAAGTTTAGTCTATGCAGATTTAATGGACCTTTTGACTACTTTTTGGGCGCCCGCTCTGATTCCCAGCCAGTCACGAGTTCTATTGCTCCTTCAGGGTTGCCTAAATAGGGCCTCGCGGACGATCTTGACTTTGGGCACCGAGGTTATAGTACTTATATCTATGTCCTCGACCACGGTGGATGTCTCCGTTTTTTTTTTCACAGAGGAAGTGTCGTGCCCCATTGACGTGAGTGACCTGGTTCCAGTTGAACTTCTCGTAGGGAACAATTTATTGATCGGACTGGATTCGAGAGCAGCCACCGAGGGTTCTCCCTACGAACCTCATTCTTAACTAACAGGATGCTATTGTGCAGGACCAACAATAAACCTAGGCTCCGCGATGAATCCCCCACTCTCCATGATAACATCGCCTCTGTGCTCGATGTATTTCCCAGCTGAGTCGATAAGACCATACACTTTCATCGTCTTAGGGACTTGAAAGGTTTGCTTCTCAGCATTTCCTCTAATCTTGCCGCCACCGCTACCAAAAGGCCCTAGCTTTCTTTCCGTGGTGTTGATGACCAAGTTGAGTATGACTTTCTTGTTAACATCCTGAGCTAAGACTCCTGTATTCCATGACGCTCCAGTAATCACTTCATCATCGTCTAGAAAGATGGACTTCTTGTTAGGGCCAAAACCTCCGAAGTGAATACCATCATAAGCCGCGGTCTCAGCGTGAAGAGAGTCCACGGCAAAATCGTAGGAGACGTCGAGTCTAATGATATTCGAAGGTGCGGCTTTCCGCAGTTCGAGATCATGATTTGTGAGATCAGGATCATCACCCATGTATTTCTTTTGGTAGATCCTGTCATAATCTCCGGTCCATTCTAAAGCTTGATCGATAACACTGTCGAACATCTTGACCAAGGACTCACTGGTCGCGAGGAACTCTTTGACGATGTCAAATGACCTTATGGCCGAAGGATCCCCGGAGTATTTGTTAGCCTTGCTTGTAAGCTTGGAGACTGCGTCGAAGATCGCTTTCATCATAATCGAATGTGCACATGCGTCGAGTCGCATGGCTGCGAGCTTGTGAATTGTTTTCGTAGAGTCTTCGTACGGTAATTCGCCACACGATAGCTCAAGTTCAATGATGGGAATATTGCAATTTCCATTACCTCGTAGAAACTGGCTCATACGAGCCCATGGAAGTCCCCGAGTTGATTGACGATCTCTGTCAAGACGAAATAGTGAAGCGACGGGCATTCGAACATTGACAGGGTAGCTATCCGCTGCGATGCCGAGTGTGCAGCCTACGTAGTACAGCAGTGCTGATGCGCCAGCAAATTCATGACCAAGTCCAATGAGCGACGCCAGAAAGAACCACTGCGCGAATGATAGAGACTTGCCGACACTCTCGGGGCCGTGGTATTCGAAACCTCCATCGAAGATAATGTTGTTGAAATCGCCAGATAAGCCGAGAACCTGATCCCAAGTTTTACCCTGAGCAGCGGCAATGGCTTTTACTGCCCTGAATAGTTCTTTTGCTCTCGCCTCGCAGGCTGTAGCATGCATACTATGCTGCTCATAGTAAGACTGACACTGTTTTGTCAACCCGGTATAGCGTTGACCACGCTCGAACATGCCCATCTTCATTTTGCGAGTGTGACTTCTCAGAAAGGAAAGTAAGATGGATTTAAAATTGCTTTGCCAGCTTTTCCTGAAACTTGAGTTATTATTCTTTTCATCTTAGTCTTAGAAGAACCTGTCCATCTCAGCCGCAGCTGAAAGCGACCAGCCTAGCAGTTGAACCATGGCTTTTTATCATGGATGTAATTGGTGAAGCTTTCGCCTAAGAGCACCAGTGAGTGCCCCTCATTTATTCCGCTGTGCCTGTGTCTGAACTGTTGGCCGTCAGCCAGCAGTCAGTCTCAAGAGCGATATCAATCACCGCTATTATCATTCAATAAGTTGCGCTTGTTGACCCGTTTGAAATACACGGATCAACACATCTCAGAAAGAGTTCAACTTTTATTTTACGTTCATTTACCAAATAAGGTTGGGCAGACCTTTGGCTAGACGAATGACGGCCTCGTTGGTAAGATCCGGGCACCGTTCTTTGCGGTGCAGCTGACGTCACTGAAATTGAAAATGAATTGCCAGATCTTTTCACGAACCTGAAGTGACAAGACCAAGATGTCATCGATGTGGTCACTGTTGGTATTATGTTGGCAATCTTCTCACCTTGAACTGGGGCGAATTGGCTTCCTCAGTCAATACAAGTTCATAGCTAAAGTAAATCATTCTGTTCGATGTCCCAATGAGGATATGGTATTTGCCATCCCAGTCAGTCACGCTGCTTTTGAAGCGGGCCTCTTTGACACCTTCGGGGACGGGCTTCAGCAGCTTTTTTATTTTATTTTTTTTATTGTTTTTTTTTAGGGCGTCGGTGCCGGGAGCTGGCGCATCAGCGGCCGAGTTGCTTTTCTCGGTTCGAATGGGAGGCATGGTGTAAGTATAATAAACTGTACTGTCTGTGATAGAGACTAAGACCGCTGGATCGAATAGCAAAAACGCTTTTAGATAGAGCAAGGCCAGTTTGGAATGGAGGTTTAATTGATTGTCAAAGCAGAGTCCAGGCTCGACGCGACGCGAAGGTGAGAGTTCTGTCATATCTAATCAGCCAAGCTGATACTTCTAGAAATAATTAAGGCCACCCATATGCTAGCAACGATAGCCAAACACACTGCCATCATGATAGACTAAGTGTTACTACTTCCGTATGAATTCTTGGAATCGAAGGATAGAGCTAGACGTAATAACAGATTGAAATAAAGATAAGGTACTTAGAATCTGGACTTGGCAATTGAAGTCTCTCAGTAAGTGTAGTGGAATCTTGGATTATGCTCCCCAAGCTCCTCAGCTTCCTCCTCAGTCAGTCCCTGAGTTCTGTGATCCTCTTTGCCTTCGACCTTTCTCTTATTCTGACGACGGAACCAAGCCCAGAAGGCCATATAGATCAGAGACGACATGGCGACCAAGGCCATAGAAACGGCGTGACCTTTGACGAATCGGGGACCCTCGTGAGTTTTGTATAGCTGATATTTTGTTAGCTGAGACTTATTGCGGGGAATGTGTTGTGCTTACAAAGGGAGCTGGGATTCCAGCAGAGTTACCAATGGTTAGCTGCAGACCAGTGGCGACAGTACGCTTTCCATAGCGTGGGTTGTTACTGGGAAGCCAAGCAAGAGGTAAACCAACGATGACGTATAGTCCCATTGCGGCGAGGAAGCAGCCGAAATATCGAACACCAGATGGAGCTGGGCTGACAAGAAGAGCGTATCCAATGGCGCAGACAAGGCCGAGGATGACTGTGAAAACGGCTCGTCGCTGAGTTCGATCAGAGAACCATGCTACGACAAGGTAGGTGATCGCACCCATAGCGTAGCAAGGGATCGTAAGAGCCTGGACCTGAGCTGTGTTCCAATCACCCAACCCTCGGATAATCGTTGGCAAAAAGGTGCTGTATCCATAAAGAATAGTATCTCCTCCAAACTGACCAATGCAGAAAAGCCAGATCTTCCAATCCTTGAGACCAGCGTAGACATCGGCCTTGTGCATCTGATCCGAAGATTTGGTATGACCGATTTGTCGGCGCATTCGTGCATCGATGAGTTCGCGTTCGTTGATGGTAAGGTAATGAGCTGAATCGGGATCGTCTGCAAGCCAGAACCAAACAGCAATTCCAAGGACAAAAGTTGGAATTCCCTCGATGATAATAATCCATCGCCAACCCTTGAGCCCAGCTACGCCATCCATGTGACCGATACCGTAAGCGAGAAGGCCGCCGAGAGAACCTGCAATGGCGGCACTGACAAAGAGATAACCGATTCGAAGGGCGTATTCGCGCTTGGTGTAAAACATGGTAAGATAAATCGTAAGACCGGGAAAGAGACCGCCTTCAAGAGCACCAAGAATAACACGGCATGCGACCAAGCCCTTGAAATCTTGCACGATACCGGTAAGTGTGGCGACGATACCCCAGGCCGTGGTGATGAACGCGATCCATCGCGAGGGTCTGAATTTCTTGATGACGAGGTTTGAAGGAAGCTCAGAAGCGATGTACGTAACGAACAGAACTGAAACTGCGAGTTGATACTGCGTCTGTTAGTATAACCAAGAAGTTCTCATTGATGGATACTCACCTGATCGCCCACCAAGCCTAGATCCTCTTCCATACCATAGAGTCGCGCATTACCAATATTCACACGATCCAGAAAACTGAGAAGGTAGAGCAGCATCACAGGTGGAACAATCCACATGTCAAGCTTTCGCAAAAGCGCCTTCTCAGCAACTGGATCGATGTAAATCTCATCCTGAACAGTGCGCTGTTCCTCAATCTCCTTGTCAGGAAGGCTATCCGGCTTTGAAGTCATAGTGGCGAATCCGTTAACAGTAGCCCCAGATGAAGTAGTTGATGAGATGAGATGATGATGATGATGATGGAGGAATGTTGAGTGACGGGACCCAGTCAATTTAAGAAGGACGAGTCTTATCTCCGCACGGTGGTTTACCCCGGATCTTGGAGAGGGATTTGTATTTGGTAACGAGAACTATCTTCGTGCTGTAACCCCAGAATCATCGTGGCAGGGATTTGGGGCCGGGGATCGCTGGTTGACCTGCCTCTCTTGGTGGAGCTGGCGTCGGGTCGTGAGGGGTTTGCCGATGGGGACATGATTCAGGACCGGCAACTTTTGACTTGCCGGTTGCTTCTAGAACTAAGTTAGATGCCGTGAGACGTCATTTTTGTTCAGCTCGGCTATTGAGAAATTACCTCGTGCTACCGGCATCAATATTCATCGGTTCCTATTTGGTCCTGATTATCGCCGTGAGTGCTGGCTGGTTGATGAGACTCGCGTACGTAGTGCAAGCTGCCAGCAAAGCCCCAGCACGTTTATCTACGGCACCACTTATCTTTCCCGCTATCTTTTGCGGTTCCATAGTAAATGCATGGAACAACGATGGAACGTTAATGATCGACGTCTGAGCTACGCTATCATCGGAAGATAAGACATCCCGCACTTACATGGCCGTCTTCAAGTTTCTGTTGCATCTAAAAGTATGACGTGCATTTTCATCCGATACTTAGCAGATTAAATGCTGTAAGTATTTATCTCGAAAACATTGCAAGATATGACAAGCTGGGGTAAATAGATACGCTTTCAGTGACGGGTCTTACCAGCGAACTACACAAGTGGCTTGATATACATTGCCAAAGGACTAAAACACCAGAAGGCTGTAAAGTTTTGTCTCGACACAGAATACCGATCAATACTGATTCTTATTAAAAATTCTCGTTTAAAGCTAGACTCTTGGTTGATCACGAGTTACGAGAAAGGCTTTTAATCAAACCATATCATAGTTCAAGATTGCTGAGGCTGTCTTGTCGGGGCTTGAGAGAATGAGTACATATATTTCAGCTGCCGGTACCTCTTCTACAGTGAGACAACCAAGGAGAATGAAGTATCTCCCTTGTCTCTTCTCGAGTTGTAAAGTATGTGCCCAATCATTCCCAAACTTTAACGTTGGATTGCACCACTAGGATCGGCTACGAGGACAAGTGGCCCAGGTCACCAAATGCATCGTGCCGCAAGGCAAAACAAATTCAACAATCAGATCTCCTGGTTTTCGAATTGAACTTTGGCTCCAGTCGTTTGGACATTGCCGCTGCGCCAGATCAGACGAGGCATCTTTGCGGAAGGCACGAAGATACTTTATCACGGGATCACGTTGTTAGCAGAGTGCTTCATCAGTGCCATGGTTCACAACACTTTGAGAGCTTTGAAAGGGATAGAAAACCAAAAGAAAAGCCAAATGAAGGATGCGCACCGTATCAGCAAAAAATGGGAGCCATCACTGGACATCCCGTCTGCCATACTTCAAGACCACTGAACAGACGCCCTCAGACGTGGTTTTATCCAAGGGACTTGAACCCTCTTAGCATAGCTCTTAGCCTCAGCAGGACTGTGAAAGTATCTTCGTTGGGATGGAAACTGCTGCGCTTTTACGACTTAAATACCCATTTCTCAAGTTATATTGGGCAAGAGCTGGAGGTTATGGTGGACTGTTGGCTACTTCCTGTACTGCGAGGTGGACTGCGGGACAACTGAATGACTAATGCTGTACCCGACGTGGCAGGACTGCAGATCGACGCGAAAGATAAGTACTGATGGTACTTCGAGAGGCTAACAATATGGGCTAAAGGTCAAGTCAAGTGAGGGACAAGAATTGGCTGGTAAGTGAACGTTTCAAGGAACTCCTTTATGCTCAGAGCCACCAAGTGTTTGGCCAGGGAAACCGAGCAACTTGAAGTTTAACTGTGCAAGACCATAATTTTAGACTTGCTTCTCAGGATGTATGTAATAACCTGGTTGATGATATATGCACTAGGAGGTGATGTTCAAGTATGATATATATATATATATAGTTTGCCATTGAGATAAGTGGCATGCAAGTAGTCACGGCGGGAACCCAAACTGCGCCATGCGTGATAGTCGCCAGAAACATCAAAGTATAATCTTTGAGGAATGACTTCCTAAAAAACTTTATAATATTTTTGGAACCTTGTTGCTCCACAATGGCTCAGCATATATAAAGTGCTGTCTACCCCCCTCGCACAAAAAGGCAGTGGTTGCACTTGAACCCTCTTGGCACCAGGACTGTGGAGTATCAGGAACTGTGATGAGACGCCCAATCAGTGGCAGCGCCTGTCGATCCAGTCTATCTTGGACTTGGAAAGAAATGGATTAGATCTGAGTTCCTAGTTACGCGTCCTCTTCTGAAGCATTATGACTTTTTGACACATATTGAGAAAACATCCCACGCGGCGGTGAGAGCACAATGGCTGCAACCCTAGCTTTTCTTTCGACGGTCGGACTTTGGAAAGACATACTAGCAAAGCCTCAACTGATATATGATGGCGGATTCGCACGAGCAAAGCTTCTGGATTCTCTTTGTGGGACGAGAGTTCGAATTCGCGAATATTCTCTGGATTCCAGCTACATCAAAGCCTACATTACGCATTAACCCGTAAAGAAGTGAGGAAATCTGCCAGTGCAAGCCTCCGAGGTTCCCGGAACGGCTAACTTTGTCTTGCCATGCTGCAAGCAAATTTCAAAGGATGTCCTCTAGCAAGCTAGCGTCGAACATGGCACCTTCGAGAGATCAGAGCCAATCCGTTAGTCCTGACAATACGCCGGCACTGACCTATTGAACGGCCGCCTTTAATTATCCCGCCGTACAGTTGCGGACTGCAAAAGGAGTACCTCATAATATTGTGTCAACTCCTATATTCCTAAGCCACAACTGATCACGATGCACCCCCTTTCTCATTATCCCCATTTACCTCGCCCCATGCCTTAGCGATTTTGTGCTTCCTTTCATTGAGCAAAGACTGATCCCGGGCGACATATCTGCCCCCGCCTGGCATTCTGGAGTCCGTGAAATCCCGAATGGCCGTAAACGAACGACAGACATGGCGCTGATCTGAATCGATATAGTTATGTTCAAGACCCTCCATAAACCTCGTGGGTATCAGAGTTGTACTTCCATAGCATTGAACTGTTTGGCGGAGTATTTCTATGCAATGTTCTTGTACGAAAGTCAGTTATCAGTCACCAAGAGGGGTATGTCGCATATCGAGATACGTGCCATTGTGAAGCGCTCCGTGAAGTGTATGAGACTTCGGGGGGTAGTATTCGGGACGCAACGCCTTGCGAAGTTCGTTCTGTTACATCAGTGCTGATTCTGACGATCAAACTGGGTCTCAAAAACTTACAATACAGTGCAACGTGTGAAACATGTCGAACCTAGCAACATTGAGCTTAGTAACCACCTCTTGACATCAAAACTTGGCGATACTCATACCCAGCTGTATATCCTCCCATGTTCTGATCTACAAAGTCTTGTCGCCTATCTCCCCAAGCTCTTTTGGCCTCCTCTTCTGAGATTGAGAAGTAGCGTTTACCAATGAGCCGCTGCCAGTTCTCATCAATCTCGTGGCTGGGTTCGCCAACGTATCGCACATTTTCCGGCCATGGTGCCGTTTCATCTGCATCTTTGATCCAGGGCGTACCATTTTTAAGAAAATGTGGACTGCCCCGAAATTGTATTTCCTCCAGAGGAGCCTTTATGGGGAAAGCTGATGACACAAAAGTCAGGATCTTGACTGAGAAGCCTACGTTGGGATTGACTTACCGAAATCGGTCTTGAAGTTTGTTTCACACGTTCCAAAGCGAACTTGAGCACGTATTTTGGCAGTGAGAATGACTGTTGAAATCGCAAATACCACTGTGAGTATCCAGGGTAATATAGAAGTGAAAAAGCATGAGAGGTTCCTCCCTTGGTGTCGCCTGGATCTTGCGTCAAAGATTTCTGAATCTGAAGAACCGTCGTTTAGCGATTCTGTCTCTTTTGTCTCGACAGGAATATATTCCCTATCTGTCGGTCTAGTTGAGTGATGCATCGAAAGAGTTAACACAAGGAGGCCAACATTAGGATGTCCATGAGAGATTGAAGACTGTGTAACGGCCAGGCGATGACTGACTCCTCCAACCTCCAGATGGCATAATGACCTGAGGGCAAGACATGACCCCGAACTCTTGGTGCAGCATGACAAATGTACAAGGGCTTACCCGATTGGCCATCAGCTGAAGGGCCAGGATTGTGTCATCGTCCTGCCAGCGTGCATAAAAGCTCTTTGGCCCCCACGACAGGATTATAAAGACCCTCGGCAAGAACGGCACCTAGAAGCATATACAAACAGCGGATATTCTGGAGATTTCATAATGGCCTCCGAACAAAGAGTCCCTGCCCCTCCATCCTTCGTAAATCTTACTCCCAATGCGGTACTAGCCGAGACCGAAAACATCCTTAACTCGACCTCAGCTCTGCACGACGATCTCGCCGCTACATTCACACCCCCAACAGCAACCTTCAACGATGTTATCCGCCCCATCGTGGATGACACCAACCGCGCCGCATGCCGCCTGCGCATTCTGACGACACTACTGGGGCAGTTATCACCGGACAGGGAACTTTGTGATGCCGCCCGTCAAGCAGAAACACGTGTCGCAGCAGCTCAAGTCAAGATCTTAATGCGACCTGACATTGCATCCCTAGTGGGAGCGATATACGAAAGAGAAAAGGCAGCGCCGGATGGGAACTTAGATGGACAAGATCGGCATTTGCTTACTCGCATGCATGGCCAGTATCTACGTTCTGGGTTGCTTTTACGAGACAACAAGGAGCGGAAAGAGCTCCGAACCGCTCTGGGGGAGATTGATCGGGTGCGATCTGCGGCTCAAGCTGCCTTCACAGAGGATGAGGGCGGTATCTGGTTTGACCGTGCAGATTTGGCGGGCGTTCCAGAGACTGTGCTTGCATCCATGCCTCAACATGGAACTCGGATACAAGTGACGTTCCGAAATGCCCATTTCACCGCTGTGATGCGTCACGCAGTCAGCAGTGAGACTCGTCGCCGGTTTGCAGTCGCTGACCAGCACCGTCTACCTGAAAATGTAACCCGTTTAGCTTCTCTAGTTGCCTTACGTGATAAGGTTGCTCGTCTCTTGGGGTATGAACACCATGCGGCTCTCCAGATTGTGGATAAGATGGCTCCAAGCGTTGACTACGTTGAGGCTCAGTTGGATAATCTCCACAGAAGGCTAAAGCCGCTTGCACAGGCTGAGACTGATAGACTAATTCAGCTCAAGCAAAGGGACTGTAAAGAGCCTATAAGTGAGCTATACTCATGGGACAGGGCGTATTATCTCCACAAGCAAACTCAGGAGAGTTTCTTCGTGGACCATGAGCTCCTTGCCGAGTACTTTGAGGCCGATCACACCCTTCAGCGGATGCTTGATGTGTTCCACGAGCTTCTTGGTATCGACTTTAAGCTTCTTGAGACCTCGGTATGGCACGAGAGCGTCGTGGTATATGAAGCCTGGGACTCACCCAGTGAAGGAGGCAGGTTTCTTGGACACTTATATGTAGATCTCTTTGATAGAGAGGGCAAATATCGTGGGGCACACCATGTTTTGATTCAGCCGGTATGTTTATTTTCCATGTCTGTATATATGGAACTGACTGCCATATCAGGGTTTTACTGAATTAAATGGTGAGAGACACTACCCGGCATCGGCACTCGTGTGTAGCTTCGCTCATCCATCACCATCTCGCCCATCTCTGCTCCAACATAGCGAAGTAAAGACCATGTTTCATGAACTTGGACATGCCATCCACAACATCGTTGCCAGAACCAAATATGCCATTCCCCACTCACGAGACTTTATTGAAATTCCAAGTATCATGCTTGAGAACTGGGTATGGCTCCCAGACGTATTAGTCCGTCTTGGTTGCCATTTCAAGAGTAAACAAGCTCTACCTCAGGAACTAGCAAAGAGTCTTGCACGAACGAGAAATACAAATAGAGCTAATAGCATCCTGGCTCAAGTCCAGCCAGCTCTCTTTGACCTGGCGATTCATATGCCCCCAACTCATAAAGCAGCGCTTGATATGGACACAACTGAGATATGGAACAGAATGAAAAGAGATATCCTCACGCATAGCTTTGGGCCGAACTCACAGGATTGGGGAGCTGGACAGGCGCGGTTTGCGCATATGTTTCGTAAGAATGATGGTAGTTACTTTGCTTATCCGTTATCCATGGTCTTTGCTGCAGATCTCTTCAGGTCTAAATTTGCAGGAGATCCTTTGAATCCTGCGATGGGGAGAAGATATAGATATCAAGTGCTGGAGCCGGGGTCAAGTCATCCGGAGATTGATATTCTGAAGGGCTTCTTGGGGAGGGAGCCGAGTAGTAAGACTATTTTGGATGAGTTGGATCAGAATAGTGACGGCTGAGACACAGAAATATACGATTCAGAACATTTTTTTATCCGCTATAAAATTCAAAAGTTATATGAACAAAATGGAAATCTGACAAACCGTATTTGGTATCTGCATTGTTATAATGGGCTAATCACCCCGGCCCTTGGCTTATATCCTGGTGTCCCCCGCATATCATCTGCTCAGGTCACCTACACTAGACATCTTGTATCACAGCGCAATTGTTCCTTCAGAAATTCCTTCTAGACTTTCTACATAAAATCTCAAATTATGGCAGGTGGGATTTTGCTCGGCGAGCAAGAGCCCAAACCAACGACAACATCTCTCAAAAACCATGATAAACTGTCTTCTCTGGTCTCTCAAGCTCGAAGCATTGGCCTCTTCCTGCTGCCAAGCTTCATATCCCAAGGCCCAGCCCCAAAAGAATGTCCCCAGGCGCGATCGTCTTCCTCTCCAACATTGTATCTGGACGGACTTCGTGGACTCTTCTCCTTTCTCGTCTTCCTTCGCCACTTTCTCCTGCCATGGGAAGAAGGCCTCGACACTGGTTTTGGTCAAAATGGCAATATGGCATTCATCAAACTTCCCATCATTAGACTTGTCTATGCTGGACCTACTGTACCCATATTCTTCATCGTCTCGGGATTTGTACTCGCCTACAAGCCACTGAAACTCATCCACAAGAAAGACTACGACGCTCTTGGGCTGTACACCATGTCTTCAGTGCTGCGTCGGCCATTTCGACTGTTTTTGCCTCCTTTGGTCTCAACATTCATTGTAGCCACTACAGTGAGTGCGGGACTTTACACTGCTCCATATCAGGATATGCCGGGTTGGGTGCCCAGACATCCCGAGCGCCTTGGATCATTATGGGCACAGATTGGGGACTGGATACGATTTGTGGTAGTCGACCTGACCCATCCGTGGAGTTGGAAGTCCCCGATGTCTGAATATGATAGTCATCTATGGACGATTCCAATCCAGTTTCGCGCCTCCATGATTGTCTATCTCACACTTCTCGCCTTAGCAAGAGCCCGTGTCTGGGTTCGAGGGACAACAATCTTCTTCTTGTGTCTGTATGCGCTGCAGCAAGGAAGATGGGAAATGTATCTGTTCTTCGCTGGGGTATTTCTCTCCGAGAGGAGCCTCAAGAGTCATGATAGTTCTGAAGCTCAACCCAGTGATGGCGGCGAATCTGCTACAAGTCGAAGTCCATTACGGTCCTCACTTTGGCCAGGAATCATCCACAGATTTTTGTTTCTTCTCGGACTATACTTGAGCTCATACCCCCGAGCCAGAAATGCGGGATTCTCTACACCCGGTTACTTATTGCTATCATCACTGACAGATCGATACATCTATTGGCAATCTTATGGCGCGACCCTGATCTGCTGGTCTTTGAGTAGAGATAGATTGCTCCAGAAACCTTTCACATCACGCCCGCTTCGATACTTGGCGAAGATCTCATTTACATTGTATCTAGTTCATGGCCCTGTTTTGCATCTCTTTGGGTATTCTATGGTACCTGCTTTCCAGGGCTTGACAGGCAGCTCTACTGAGTGGCAATATGAGTCAGGGCTACTGCTAGCCCTCGCAGTGTTGGCCCCTGTGGTTGTTTGGATTGCAGACGTATTTTGGAGAGCGGTAGATAAGCCTTGTTCTGTCTTGGTTGTTCGTACTATAGAGCCTTTCTTTATCGACTAGAACAAATTTAGGATTTGTCGACAGGTTACTTGTCTAGCTTTCTCTTCCCCAAAAAGCAGATTGTGGCACACACTTCCAAGGGTTGGCCAATGTTGCTGCCAAACCTCCCCCCGTCAGTTTCGGCTTCTACTAGCCGCTGACATGCAGTTTCGTAGAGCATCACCGCTTTTAGTAGCTATCACAGGAGATACCGTTGCCGCTTGATCCGTAACCTACTGTCAGATAACATAAAAAAGCGCAAATCAAGGATCATCACCGGCTTGAGTTACATAATTCCGCCCCCAAGAACTTTTGGAAGCTGTGGGTGAATGGCGATCTTCTGTGACCGCTATGAGTATTACCTCGCGCTGGTGTCTTAGAGGTTTTCCGTTTTTTTGTCCGCTTTAGGCCATTTAAACGTCGCTGGGTGCATGTTTTACATAACCCTGTCGACTCTGCTGATCTCTGAGTCTTCATTGCATATGTGGAGAGTGACGCTTGCTGCAATGCTCACACGTCTATTGGCTTACACATAAGGGTTTAGCCGACGGTCCGTGAGCACGTAATCGTAGTCCACTATCACACTACCTGTGATCTGTACATGTTCAATAGCGGTAACAAAGAACCTCCCACTGAGTGGCCATTACTTCATGAACCCGAACTGGCTCTGACAGATTACCCAGCGAGATAACATCGTCCAAACTGGATCCCGACAGGGACTCGTTGGCATGTACCCTGGTATTCTGTCTAGGACCCTGATAGGTCTTGGTCCTGCTTTCGATATCCTGCTGCTGCCATAGCCACCATAACCGATCTACCTGGGCGTGATGCAGATAAAACACAGGATCTACAACAAGAGTGTCAGAAGTTACTGCACGGAAGAGACAACTGTGATCTTACCATTCGGTGCGGTCAACCCGTAAAAGTCCCCTCGCACAAACTGGGGTATCGAGTTGTGAGCTTGGACTTCAAGAGCATCAACAAATTCCTCGTATGATTGGAGGCTCAGCACGCTGTTGATAGCGTCGATCGTGACTCGATTTTCCAGCTTGGTCTTTTTCTCACCCCCCTGGAACCCTCGGCTGAGACAATGAGGATTCTTCAAGATATCGAATCCATGTCCATTGGACTTTGACTGCCAGTGGCGGGTTGCATTCGCAAAGGGACCTTCTGGAACACAATGGCCCCCAAACATCGTGGGTAAAGAGCTTCGGCTTGTACCATTACCACCGAAACCATCGATAGGATCAAATATCGGAGAGGCGGCAAGGTCATGTGCGTCCAACGCCCAGTCCCAGTACCTAGACCAAATTCGTTAGCCGATCTTCATAGGCGAGGGTCAAGAGGCACTTGTCAGACTTACGGCAAGGATCCGTGAAAGTCGCACTCCTCTGTTAACGCCTTTTCATATGTGTGGATAAAATATCGATGCCAGGGTAGGAATGAAGCAGCGTAATGAGTGACAGTGCCTTCGAAGACATGCATATAGGCAAAGTCATCGTAGCGACTACTCCCCGGCTCAAAGTGCGATTCTTTCTCAGCTAGACAGACCACAGCACTGATGTAGTCTTTCTTCTGTGTTTTGTTCAGTTCCCTCCACTCCATTCGTCTCACCGGTTGTATACAGCTTGTTGGAGCTCTCGTCAGTGAAACTCCCCAAGAAATGATGATTCCTATGAATAAGACTGCAGCGAGGCAGATGCTGATGAGACACGAGTTGTACATGGAACCATTCTCTTTTTCGATATCTCTGTAATCATGTTAGCAAGCTGGCTAGAGTATCTAAGATGGCCTGTGAAATTTACTCTGGCTCATGATTTACCAGAGGCTGGTACTTCCACTTTCGAGACAAGACTCGCGAAATCCTTTTGTAGAGTGATTCCATGATATTAAAAATGGCCTATAGAGAGCAAAGATTCAAGAAATATCGAAAAGAAAATGAGAACTTGGAATTAGACTTCATTCCATAAATCTTTGAAGGACTCAAGTCGACATGGTTTTCACGTCATGACATGGGCACCGGATGTGGCACTGAATGCCACTTGCGGATTGGGTTAGTTAGCTTGGACTACTGTGTCACATCGGTTGAATCCTAGTAGATATCTCCAACGCTATCATCAAATCGTTCTCCTCTTACTGCGGAGATCTGACAGGGTAGTTGGGGGTGCACAAGACAAGACAGGCACCCTTCCCCCTTGGACATTGGGGGCTTCACGCTTGACAAAGATCAACCACAGACGCTGGATCTTTGTGCTTTGGTCTTTTACACAGTCGGTTCTTGAGATACTCCCCAACTCTCTTTCAGTTCCGCATCTCCCTTCTCCTCACTACCCACAGCATCATGTCCTTCAATAAGGAGATGGAGCAAGACGCCTTGCTATCAGAAGACGCAAATAGGTCTTCTTTCTCTGATTCAAATGTTGAGTCACAAACTGAGACGCATCCTTTCATACAACCACCCGGAAAGGCTACTTTTTCAAACCTGTTTCCATGGCAAGCTATTCTGATACACACGTGTATTTTTATTGTTTATAGCATATTGATGCTACTCCTCGTAGTTCCTGTCTGGAATTCCCGTGAGAGAGAAGTCGCATACAGTAAGTTATCAAATCCGCTTTTCAGTTTCCTTCTCACACAGTTTTATCAGTCCCGTTTAATCCTGGACCACAGGCCCAGGTATTCCAGCACAAACACTCGGTCTATGTTGGCAAACCGTCATCTCAGCTAGATGAGGCATGGAAGGAAATGCTAAAAAGTAAATATCTTTGCTCTCCACTTGATGTTCTCCCAGACTAACGTGTCATGAGACTCTAATATTCGCATTAAAGAAGATGAGATGAATCACATACCTGGTAGAAAGGAGCAGGCCATCGAGCTGCCCGATGGAGGTTATTTTGCGACACTCAACGTTTACCACAATCTTCACTGCATTGTATGTTTATATTCCCAAGTTCTCTCCATATGGCCTGAGGATTCCTGACAACATATTACTTACAGAAACGCCTTCATCATTATATGTATCCAGATTACTACTTCCCTAATATCACAGAAGAACAAAAGAGGGCGAATGAGTACCACAACCGTGAGTTCACTGGCTATTTCTTGCCGCATCTTCTCACTGACGAAATATCCAGATCATTGTTTAGATATGCTTCGACAGAGCATCATGTGTCAAGGCGATATGCAGCTTCTGACGATGAAATGGCGGCAGGATGGCCGTATTCCAACCGCAAACTTCACATCACCTCATCAGTGCGTTAATTGGGGTAGATTGGAGAGCTGGGCTACCAGCCGGAGGATTGTCCATCTAATGGATCCTGGATATTTGAACCATCCGACTTTAGGGCCAGCGTATCCTGATGGTCATGGAGATCTGATTGGAGAGTTTTTAGGACATAGCAACGCCTCGACAAGTAAAGATCAGGTTCAATAACTGAATCATTCCTAATAGCTATATCGTATTATAGCCTAAGCTAATCTGCGCTGTGCTACTCCCGAATCGACACAGGCATCTCTTTGATAGTTGTGGAATTGGTTCCCTATTCTTTTGTTGGCCGGCAGTAACACTGAGCTTGTCAAGCCTCAAATCAAGCATTAGATTGGACTGATCACAGATTCCACAGCGAATATACTGAATTATCCAGCGATCTTCTAAAAGTTCCTAAATCTACCTAAACTCTACCCTTGCCTGGTTAAATGCCAAGGGAAGATCGGCCTACCTTGCATGTAAGCTTACAGGAGTGCTTCTAAAATTCATAGAAAACTGAGATCAACTCCCCGTCCAACCTTTGGGATCGGCTTTAACTGGTTAAAGGGACACGTCAGATGATTGTCTATCATAGATGCCGGATTGCCGAGATATATGCATGGATTGCCCCCAGCAGGTGCATGTACACACCCAACATGGATTCAGATCCCGCCCCCAACTTCATGCATTCCCTGCACTTGACATTCAACTACAGCACGGCGGGCTCGTATTCCGTTCCAGAAGATCTACAAAGAAATATTCCTACGGGGTAATTCATGAAATCCCTTCCTCGCTGCATGGTCAGTACTCTGCATTTCATAACGGGCTCCGTATATGTGCCCCTTTCCGTGGTAAAGTAGCCGGACCTAATCACATAACATGAGAAACATAAATAGTCTCAATGGGCCTTGAAATCTATGTAACTATTTTCCAAGCTCTAACTCTATTCCGATACACAACTCAAATCTCAACATGCGTTTCTTTTCCGTCTTGTCCACCATGACCCTTGTGGCATCAGTCTTGGGTGCCGCTATCCCAGTTCCTGTCGAGGAAAGCAACATTGAGGTTAAACGTACTATACCCTGGAGAACTAATTTTTATGATACGCCTAACTAACATTACTTCTAGGTGCCGAGGGGCACGAGGATGCTGGCCTACAGAAGCGTATGTGCTTGTGACACTTGAACAAAATGCCGACTAATTTGTTATACAGGCGACGAAGGATACGGCGATGGATGTGCTCGCAAGAGGAACTGTTAATAGCGTTTCCATATTATCACTGAGAATGATGATCCAGAGACCTTCCGATGTACCCACTGCCTGGTTTTCTTCGTGTTCTACCTGAATAGAAATGGCTCTTCAATCTCAGAAGCAAATTCCCTTAAAGTTCCATCCTCCGTGAATAAAACATCTAGCCACTGTACTTGATTCCCATCCAAGAAACTGCCGATAAGAGGATTCCCCAGTATATCGACGTTTTCGTAGCCAATAATTGCAGATTCGCATGCTCCAGATCCATTGTCCATACTCATTGGTGTTTGGAAAACTTGGTCTTGAGTTTGCGGAACTTCCTTTGGCATGGAACTGGGGGTTTGTATAATCGGTGGTGGCCTATCAAAGCTCATACCATCTAATCGGCCTGTAGCCCGTAGGTTCAACACTCTAGCCTGAATATCTGACAGTCTCTCGCAAAAGTCGACTGCTGGTATGTTGCCGTCGTTCTTGAGAGATCGTAAGACACTAAGTAAGGTCTCAAGATGATCTGAGTTGACGGCTGTGGGTTTCATGACTGCTGACATGATGAGAATCATGGCTGCTGAGAATATGTGATGTGCATCCCAGTATCCAAAAGTCGCGATGCTGCCATCTAAAAACAAGCCTTCCACGATACGGCTCGATGCTTGTGCAGCGTTGACACAGCTCTCTGCTAAAGCAAGAGTGATAGATGAGACATTCTGTCGTGGCGATACATCTTCCCTCACTTTAGTGCCTAGCTGAAACTGTGTCTTGAACAGGTGAAGTAGAACAGGGCGAGTTGTCTGTATAATGCATTGGTTGTACGCGAGATGAAGGCTTGCGACAGGCCGAGGAGTACCTCTCTCTTTGACGCGCATATCTGGCTGTAGCTCGTCATGCCATTCTCGAAGCTGTTTCAAGATACCATGGACTTGATGTATATAGAGACCGTTCGTAGCTTTAGGTATGCCATAAATATGTGTCACTACCCTCCTATGTTAGCAACATAACAGAAAGTTGAGGCAGAAGATAAACAACTTACAGATGTTTCCAATGATTCTAGCAAGCTTAATATTCGTAATGAGATTCTGCGGGTCAAGAAACTCCGCCATCTCGTCCTTTGTCAGACCATCCATGCTTGGCATCTCAACATCAATGTCGTCGTCTCGAACAGTGATTGGCTGGCCAAGCTTTGATGCTGAGAAGCGGTCGAAGAAGTAAAGCACCCACCATGTTCGCCGTCGACTTTCTCTCTCAACAGGAGTAAGCGTGGTATGTCGAGATGCAGACCTGTGCATGCCTAGGCTTTGGGCGAGACGCATGGCTATCCCACTATAGCAGTATGCTGTTCGTATGCGACCTAGTATGTTTGAGGCCCAGGCCTGGTGGAAGTCCATTGTCAGTTGATATCGGGAGAGGAAGGTCAAAGTTTGAGCTTACCAATAGTGTGAGTACTTCAACCTGCATCAAAGATGGTTCCTCGTACAGATCTTGATTCTCTTGCAACAGGTTCACAGACCTAACATAGTAGTTCGTTCCCGGCACTCTGTTGTTGTCACCCACTCCTCTTCTATGCGTATATATCTCCCCCAAAGCCATAAGTGCATAGAATTTACAAAGCCACAGCGCTGATGGCACTACTTCCCTTCGATAAACAGCATCAATCTCCTTCATGAAGGTAACCTTCAGAAACAAGGGATGGTAGTTCCCTATGAATCGTCTAGCAACATTTAGAAGTAACTTGACGTGCATTCGTTCTGGAAATTCTGGTCCTTGATCTACTGGCAGTCTCCCGTATGCATTCATTCGATGATAGTTTGACAGACCAGCTGTCGATGGGGTATAAGTATCGTCGAGACATGATAAGAGTCTGTTGCTGAAGGCAGCGCATGAGGCTTCGCCGATGAAGCCTGGCTCTGAGGATCGTTCATGGATGGGCTTTTCGGGTTGTCTATCGAAGAGTGGGTTGAAGAGATTGCTTTCTTCTTTTGATAGAGATGGAGGGGCATCGATTTGGGTCTCTTGATCATCGAAAGGAGTGAATGCTGGGTTGGTTTCCGGAGTCTGGTTGTGGGTGGTGATAGCTTGAAGGCGTCTGCTATCTTCTTCGAGCTTCTTGAGGTAACTGAACATGATGTTAGTCTAGACTTGCAATAGCGTAGATGACTTTCATTCATCTTAGGGTAAGTTTGGAATATTTGAATGGATTTACCTCTCAGCGATTGGTATCTTTCGTTCCTTGTTCGCAGGGAACTCACATTCATCCGCCCTGCCCGTCGACTTACAAGACTGACAAGGCTTATCCCCCGAACACTTGATCTTCTGCGAATGACATCGATGGCAACTACTTGACAATCAGATCAATCATCACAACATAACTCGTGAAGGGCATCTCACGCAGCAAGCAGTCTTCTCGGGCGTCGTGTGCTCATCCTTGTAAATCGTTGAGTAATGGAATGATCTCAAACTCTGCGGGTCCGAGTCTGGGGTATTCGCTTGTATTTGCCGTTGGTGATACCGACGATGGATGGTGGAGATGGGTCGGCAAGTCCAAAGTTGCCGGTCAGATTGATCGGCTTTGCTGGAGTTGCCGATGATTAAGCAGATTCTGACCAATACCGTCGATGAAGGCGCTGATAGCGAATCCACTCCACTTACACATTGAGGGCGTGGGCGAGATGTACCCCGGATTGTTTAATATAATACAGCTTCAAGTCGTCCAAGCTTAACCATGTCATCATACCATCCTCATCTCAGTCTCCCTCTCATTCTTCACACTCTATATCCCCGCTAAACCTCATCCTCATTCTCACAATGTCATCTCAAGGCATCCGCATCGCCATCGACCGTGGTGGCACATTCACAGATGCTTGGGCCGAAGTCCCCGGTCGACAAGAGCACATCGTCTTCAAGATCCTCTCAGTATGTCCTGATGAGTACGACGATGCCCCCACAGAATGCATTCGCCAGATCTTAGAGATCGCCCTAGACACAACAATACCCAAGGGCTCATTACTAGACCTTGCGCCGATTGAGTCCATTCGCATGGGAACCACAGTGGCTACCAATGCCCTCCTCGAACGAAAGGGTGATCGCGTAGCGTTCCTTGCAACAAAGGGATTCCGAGATGTTCTTCTCATCGGAAACCAGGCTAGACCAGATCTTTTTGATCTTTCGGTCCGTCGCTTGAAGCAACTTTACGAAACTGTCGTGGAGATTGATGAACGAGTCACCATTGAAGGCGCAAGCGAAGCCCCTTCCAATGGCCCAATAGACGTCTCTTCAGATCCGGCGCTTGTCGTTGGTCAGACTGGAGAAGTTGTCAGGATCATGAAGAAACCAGATCTTGAGGTTGTCCGCGCTGATCTTGAAGAACTTAAAGCCCAAGGCTTCAAGAACCTTGCAATCGGCCTTATGCACTCATATACATACCCCGACCACGAGCTACAAGTAACCAAGCTTGCTGAAGAAATGGGCTTCAAAGTCTCCGCTTCTTCGGTCCTGCAGTCCATGGCCAAGTACGTGCCGCGCAGTCAATCGGCCGTCGCAGACGCATACCTTACCCCAATGACGTTCGCCTACCTGGATGGCTTCCGCAAGAACTTCAAGGGCCAGTTGGAAGACGAGAGTGCAAACAAACTCCTCATCTGTCAATCTGACGGCGGCTTGACCAGTTGGTCCAAGTTTACTGGCTTGAGGGGTGTCCTCAGTGGTCCTGCTGGAGGTGTCGTCGGTCTATCGAGGACATGCTACGACGACGCTGATGGAACGCCTGTGTTGGGCTTCGATATGGGCGGTACCAGCACAGATGTCGCGAGATACTCGGGTGCTTTAGAGCATATCTTTGAGAACACCTTGGCCGAAGTGACCATCCAGACTCCTCAATTAGACATCAACACAGTCGCTGCAGGTGGTGGCTCGATCCTGTCCTGGGAGAACGGGCTTCTCAAGGTCGGTCCCAGCAGTGCTGGTGCCAATCCTGGTCCTGCATGCTACGGCAGAGGAGGTCCTTTGACTGTCACAGACGCCAACTTCCTGCTTGGTCGAATTATCCCCGACTTTTTCCCTCGCCGACTTGACCGCGATGTTGTCAGAGACAAGTTCGCTGCTCTTACGGAGATCGTCAACAAGGAGAAGGAGGGCGGCGAGCCATTCACACCTGAGACTCTAGCACTGGGCTTCCTGGCCATTGCAAATGCGACAATGACTCGACCTATTCGAACACTCAGCGAAGGTCGTGGATACGGAGCTTCGAGTCACAACCTGGGTTCTTTCGGCGGTGCCGGTGGTCAACACGCTGTCTTCATCGCTCGAGATCTCGGTATTAAGCGCGCCATCATCCCATGCTACTCTAGTATCCTGTCCGCCTATGGTATGGCTCTCGCCGATGTCGTTGTCGAGAACCAAGAACCTTCCGCCATCACCTTCTCCGAAGAAGTCGTCCCCGAGATCAAAGCACGTCTTGAGTCCCTCTCTTCCAAGGGTGCCCAGGGTCTTGAGTCTCAAGGCTTTGATGCTAAGACCACTGAACATGAGTACTTCCTCAACATGCGCTACCAGGGAAGCGATACCTCTCTTATGATCCCTGTATCAGAGAATGTAGGGGATGCAGGCGTTGCTTTTACTGCTAGACATACTCAAGAGTTCGGCTTCTCTCAATCGCGCAACATTCTGATCGATGATGTTCGAGTTCGAAGTGTCGGCAAGTCTCGCGTTCTCAACATCTCGAGTCCCTTCGAAGAGCTCAAGAAATACCAGTCCGATGGTCTAACTCCCGTTCCTACACCAATTTTCTCCCGAAAGATCTTTTTCGAGAATCACGGCTGGACCGAAACTCCTGTGTATGAGCTCAAGTCTATGAGTCCCGGCGTGCACATCACCGGTCCTGCGATGATCATCGACAAGACCCAAACAATCGTGGTAGATCATCTCAGCAAGGGTGTCATTCTTCCCGAGCATGTTATCCTTGAGGTTGACAAGGCTGAGAAGCAGAATGTTGCGACAGAGACTGTTGATCCAGTTACACTCAGTGTTTTCGGGCATCGTTTCATGACTGTCGCTGAGCAGATGGGCCATACCATGGAGAAGACCTCGATCTCTGTCAACATCAAGGAGAGATTAGATTACTCTTGCGCTATCTTCTCTGCTGACGGTGGTCTTGTCGCCAACGCCCCTCATGTTCCTAGTCATCTTGGCTCAATGAGCACAGCCATCGCGTACCAGGCTCAACGATACAAGGCTGGTGAATTGAAGCCTGGCGATGTCATCATCAGTAACCATCCTCAAGCAGGCGGTACTCATCTCCCCGATATCACCACCATCACGCCCGTGTTCGATGATGAAGAGAACCCCAAGGAGATTATCTTCTTCGTCGCCAACCGTGGTCATCACGCAGACATTGGCGGTATCGTTCCTGGCTCGATGCCTCCTAACTCTACTGAACTTTGGCAAGAAGGTGCCGCTATCGAGTCCTTCAAGATGATCAACGAGGGTGCCTTTGATGAAGCCGGTTTGATCAAACGTCTCTACGACGAGCCCGCTTCGTTTCCCGGCTGCAGCGGTACTCGTACTTTGACGGAGAACATCGCTGATCTTAAGGCTGCTGTCGCTTCTAACCAAAAGGGCATTGAGTTAATCAGAGCGCTGATTAAAGAGTTTACTTGGCCTGTTGTTCAACTGTACATGCATGCTATTCAGGACAATGCTGCTCAGTCTGTGCGCGATCTTCTTAAACAATTTGCCGCTAAGCATGAAGGCGGTGTTCTTGAAGCGACAGAGTATAACGACGATGGTATCCCGTTCAAGCTCAAGGTTACCATCGACAAAGAGACGGGAGATGCTGTTTTCGACTTTACAGGAACCGGGCCTGAACATTCTGGTAACCTCAATGCGCCACCGACATGCTCATACTCTGTCATCATGGTAAGTTTACAGCCTCCTAGTATTGACCTTGACTGACATCTTCAAAGTACTGCCTCCGCTCCATGATCTCCAAAGGCGACATCCCCCTCAACCAAGGCTGCCTCAAGCCCATCAAAGTAATCTGTCCCGACAACACCATCCTCTCCCCCTCCCCCACCGCCGCCACCGTCGGCTGCACCACCGAAACATCCCAAAAGATCGCCGATCTCGTCCTCCGCGCCTTCAACGCCGCGGCCGCCTCCCAAGGAACGATGAACAACCTCAGCTTCGGCTGTGGCGGTACAGATCCCGTCACCGGTGAAGTCACCAAGGGCTTTGGATACTACGAGACCATCTGTGGAGGTGCAGGTGCTGGACTGGGTTGGCATGGTGCTAGTGCTGTTCATACGCACATGACGAACACGAGGATTACGGATCCGGAGATCTTGGAGAAGAGATATCCCGTTATTCTGCATGAGTTCTCTATTAGGAAGGGTAGTGGCGGTGCTGGAAAGTGGAGGGGTGGTGATGGTTGTGTTCGCGAGATGGAGTTCCGTATGCCTCTGCAGGTATCCGTTCTTACTGATCGACGAGTCACAGCGCCTTATGGTCTCGAGGGTGGAGAAGAGGGACAGAGGGGGCAGAATATTTGGGTGAGGAAGGATCCTGTTACGGGAGCTATGAGACAGGTTTCGCTTGGACCGAGGAAGACGTCGCATTTTGCGGCGGGAGATAGGATTATTATCCTGACGCCTGGTGGCGGAGGTTATGGGTCGGCTTTGGAGACGAAGGATGAGGTTGCTGTGCCGGAGAGGGATTCGAGATCGTTTTTGACGAATGGTAGCTTGGGAGTTAGACACAGCATTGCTACTGGAAATTAGGTAGTTTTGTAGGACTGTAATAGCAATTGTATGTTTACCTTGTCACCCTCATCGTCGCCCCGATTTGACCTTGAACCATCGCGGCCTTCCCATTTATCCAAGTTCTATCACATGTTTCCCAAAGAATTTATCGTGTAAGTCCGAGTATAAAGATGGGCGATGCTTGTACAATGTGTTCTAACTGCTAATATACACCTTTTGGTCAGAGTGGGATAACTGTTCATCTCCCCAACTCCAGCCAACTTTCACCAGCCATACTCTCTTCTCTTCAACACCTTTTTAAAACTTATGAATCTTTCCCTTCTCAATACCCAACTCCCCCAAAACACCTCCTCCCCTCTTCCCAACAAGCGCCTCCTCCATAGCAGGCGGTCCACAAACAAAAACCTTCTCCGTCCCCTTCGGCACAACCTCCTCCAAAAGCTCCCTATCAACCCTCCCCTTCCTCATAACTGACCCCTCCTTCGGTCTACTAACCGTGTACTTGACACTAAACCTCTCCGGAAACTCCTTCGCAAAACCATCGAGCTCCTTCTTCAACAGCACATCCTCATCCGTGTTTGCGCCAAACACAAGAGTCATGCGAGTTTTGTCGTCGGGATTGCGGAGGATTCCTTGGGCGAGTTGGTAGATCGGTGTTATTCCACAGCCGCCGGCGATGAGGGTTATGTGTGAGAATGTGTTGGGCTTCCATTTGTAGTCGGGGAGGGTGGTGAGGATGAAGAGCTTGTCGCCTGGTTTGAGGGAGTGGAGATAGCCGCTTCCTTTGCCGTTGGGATATTTCTTGACCATGAGTTCTACATAGCCGGGTTCATCTACAAAAGTCAGTACCTAGTCCATGCCTACAGACATGTGACTTACCAGAGGGTGAGATGGGAGAGTAAGGTCTCGGCGTAGGAAGCCAAGATCCCTCAGGCCATGTAAACGTCAACAGAGCAGCTATACTCAGTCAGCAGTGATCCATCTATCTTATGCAGGAAACTCACAAGTAAGTGGGAGTCCAGAAATAGCAGTCTCTTGAGGCAGCTTGAACCTCAACCTCTTGGTATCATGCGTCTCATCCTCCGAACTATGCAACGGCAACTTAACCGCCGCAAAGCCCCCCTTGAAAATCTTCTGCGCTTCACGAGATTCCGCCGAAGCCGTTCCAAACATCATTTTCGAACAGACTGCAACGCCAATTGCTCCAACCGTGAGTCTTGCGATGAGCGGTGCAGGGCGGGTTCGAAGGGGTAAGCGAAGTGCCATTTTGCTCTCAAATGGATTGAACAAAAAAATCGATTGCTTAGCAAATGATTTAAAGAATTGACTGGATTGTATTATAATTAATTTGAATGTGTTTGTGTGACGTGTTTTGCCCTTTTATACTCATTTTCTTCGTCGCGGTCTTACGGTCTTCTATACGGACATTCGTACATGTCCGGCGCGCGGTGGCGTGAGACGGTCCCGAACTCTATGAAACGGCGCCGAAGACATGGGCCGGGTCCGGAATCTCTCAACGGTCTTTTACCGTGAACACGCGTTTCAGGAATTATCCGTTGCAGAATTGCATGGGACCGTAGTCCTTCACGTCGATCATCTCGCGACTCCGACCTCCGACTCCCGTTCTTGTACAAAACATTCTCCTTGTCCAATGCTCTATATTACACATACATACATAATACAAGTCTGTTCTTATCAGACCAAATGTAACTTTTCATCCATGTCCTTCGCTGCTTGTATAGACTTTGCTAAAACATCCTTCTCCCCTATCGTCAAAGCACTCGCTTTCGTGCCGACCATGCAACTCATTGCTTTCTTGCTTCCGCCCTTGTGCCACGTTTGGTCAATCATCCAATGCGTCGGAACTTCGAATTCTGTTTGATTGACGGCCTTGTTCTTAAGTAAGCCGCCGTTGTACCAGAGGAGTTTCTCGCTTTGGTCGACATGTGCGATGACGAAGCTGCAGACGCGGACTTCATCTTTGTCTTCGCGCTTTTTCTCGACCTTTTTCTTCTCTTCTTTTGCCTTCTTTGCTGCGTCGAGTTCGGCTTTCGTGGGTCCTAACCATCCGACGATACCGCCGTAATGAGGTGAGAAGGCGTACTTAGATCCTGTAGCTTCGAAACCAATCCACCAACTCTCTTTATCGCCATATGTGATCTTGTAAGTAACTTCGTTCCGCACCCGCTCCGAGTTCTGCCATCCAATATGGAGGAGAGCAAGCAGAACGTCAAGTCTGGACTTGTCAACGACAACAATACCAGAATCACCCTCTTCAGAGTATCGCTCCGTCCAAACGAGCGACTTTTCCGTCTCTGGGCTGGGGTGCTTGATCTGATCATGCCACCAATCCTGACGATCCGCAAACCCATTCTTCCACAGCAATCGATCATGAAAAAGTAGTACACCCGTCTCTTTAAATCGATCTTGACGAAGAAGACGTCGCGGATCTTGGAAGAAAACTGCGTCTGCGTCGAGAAGAATGACCTGCTCAAAGCGACTCGCCAATGCAGCAAACGGTTTTATCGCCCAGCCTCCATCAGCAAGCTTCAATGTACTGTCGTCGAAAACAGTGAGAACATCGAGCATTTCGATCTTGACTCCATTGGCAGCTTCTTGTATCTTTTGTCGTCCAGCGGCGGATAAATCATCATCTCCTGCGTATACAACTTGAATTGGTAGGGTGGTCTTGTGGACGCGCGTCAATGCTGCGATGAGATGACATGCGAATCTGAGTGTTTTTTCGCCTGTGGGGATAACGATTCCAGCTGGTGCTTTCTCGCCCTTCACACTTTTGCTTTTGTACGAAAGACCAAGACGATCGTAGATATCGGCGAGAGGCGGCGAAACGCCCTGCTTCGAATTGAGCCATGGAAACTGCTTTTCCACAATTTGTCCAACAAGTTCCGCTGTCTCGTGGCTGTCGTCTCGCCCTTCCAATTCCTCAATCCAAGATCGCAGTAATTCCGTCCGTTGTCCAAGTTGTCCAAAAATCGCCTTCGGTTCGTCCTTTAAGGGATAATCGAGAAAATATCGTGCGCCAAGCTTTATCGATTCAACACCGCGCGAATTCGAAATTGGTTTTGTAGTGCTCTGAAAATTATTACTTGGTGTGTAAAAAGAAACATCGCGGTAGTGATAAAGAACACCGACGAAGAGCCATATCGACGCAATGGCAGCTGTGATCTGTATTGACCTTGCGCTCAGACGCAGCGACGGCATAGTAAGCATAGTGAAGGAGTGAATAGCAGCAACATTACAGCAAAATAAAAAGATAAGAAAAGAGGAAGACTGGCTGGTTTATGTTTCCACGTCACCTTGGAATCAACATTCTCTAGCGCTTATTGAATCCAAGGGATCCGAGACATGGATTTCTGCATTCTCAGCTGCATGGACCCATTTGCAGGGCCGCTAATTCAAGGCACTGAATCACTACTGATGGGCAAAAATAGCTGATGCATGCACGGCAGAGGCTTAAACTTTGGCGCCGCCCACGTTCCGAGCATGCGTAAGTCTTGGCTGCGACGCGTGTGCATGTCGAAGTGCGTTTAGATAACGATTAGATTAGGGGTATCGGCAGTTGAATATAATATCAAGGCCATGATGTTTCATGACGATAAGTTGAAAATAGTTGAGGCATTCACTTGTCTTGTCAGTTGATCGGTCGTAGGTATGTCGTCAGTGAACGGGTGATCTTCATCTAAGCCATCTCGTATTGATCCTTCAGGATGAACTCCATTCCTGAAGTGACTGGAACCCAATACAAGGTCTATGACATTGCAATTGGCGCTGCAGGGAACAAAATCAACTGTGCAGTATTCTCTTGCCTCATTGCGACACTTCAACAATGGAAATGCATTGTCTGGATATGATATGATGTGATGTGATGTTTGCAGTGGAGAGCAAGGATGTTTGTCGCATGGTCGCGCACATGCACCATGTCAAGCTGAATGCCGTCCTTCTATGACACCAAGGTAAGCGGTAAGGCTGAATGTTTGATCAAGTCCGCTCTTTTCGCTTAATAAAGAGATCGTGACGTGTATGGTCATTGAATAACGCCCAGAGTTTGAGCCTCAAATTGACTCCTCAGCCAAGCCTGGGCACAAACAACCCCGCCCCCGCCATCCTCATCTGAAGCTCACTTCGCTTCATCATAACATCTCATCTACAACCTCGCTCATCATATAGACTCACCCTCACAACCCTACTGAACTTGCAAGCTATGTCTAAAGATCTCGACAAGTCCCTGCTTGATCGTCTAAACGCCCTTAGAGGCAACAGCGCAGGTCAAGACAAGCCAGTATCAACAGAGTACATCGCCTACAGACCTCAGTCAGATCTGCTAGCTAATATGGCCGTAGCATCAAAGTTGATCTCATTGAGCGCAAAAAGGCGCCAACTCGAGATGATACACTAGCCGCTCGTCTCAAGTCCCTACGAGACCGTGGCGATGAACCTTCACCAGCACCAGCGACAGCACCAAAGACAACCCAACCGCCATCAAAGCCAACACCCCAGCCAGAAAATACTCCAAAGAAGGAATCTCCCAAACTCGAAGATGAAGAAGACGACTCCATCTTCCAAACAGACGATCAGACTCTGGAAGAGCTACTAGGCGACGTGCAACCTGAAGAAGGCTTTAATCCTGAACCAGACGACGCACAGGTCAAAGCACTTCTAGAACAGCTCGCAGACTCAATACCAAAAGACACAGAAGACGAAAAGGATAAAAAGAATGAGGACTCGGATGATTCAGATGGAGAAGCTATGAACAAAGATGTCGATGAAGTCATCGCCCGCTTCCGCGACGAGGCAGAAGTCGAAGCTGCCCTCACAAAAGCCAAGACTCCCGACCCAGAGTCTGAGTCCGAACCGGAACAAACTACTTCTAAAGCAGAGGATATCGCTCTTCCAGACGTTCCCTCCGACCTCGCCGGCATCCCTTCTTCAAATCGGGCTGGGAGTGCAGACATAGATGATATAACCGCCCGTCTCGCTGCTCTACGCGCACCATCCCCCGATCAAGATTCCCTCGCCCTTCCGTCCGTACCAACATCTAAACCATCGGGCCAACCGGTGAATCGTCTAACTTCACGGACGAACTACACCGACGACGATGTGGAGAGCTGGTGTACCGTTTGTTTGGAAGACGCAACGGTGCGATGTCCAGGGTGCGACGATGACGTTTACTGTACGCGATGTTGGTACGAGATGCATCGGGGACCACAAGCTGGGTTCGACGAGAGGAGTCACAAAGCTGTACAGTTCACCAAGGATAAGAAGGAGAAGGAAAAGAAGAAGAAGATAGCGCTAGGAGCATAAAACCATTTCAATTTCAAGCGAGACTTCACTACCATTTGCCATTCCTTGCGTGCTATAAACAGATACCCAAATATTGCGAAACTAAACTCCGAGCCACCGTATTGCCGTGCCAAATAAAAAGATGCCTGCATCAATCTGAACTAACTCATACTATTTTATGCGTGAACTTCAAGCAGCAGATTGGGAACCGTTGCCGTTGGTGGCAGACTCGTTTCCTGAGCTGCTAGGCTTGCCTCGTACATCCTGCCATGTCGCGCCAAATCGTCGGCCAGTTGAAGCGAGGAGACTCTCTTCCTCGTCAGCCTCGGCTTCTTCGTCGAACTGAGAGAGGTTGAGCTTGGGGGTGCGGAAGAGAGCTGTGACGAAGACGATGAGGAAAACACCGAGGAAGGCGAATTGGGCCCAGAAGTCGATAAGACCGAAGAAGGGCCATGTGATTGTGATGCGGTTGAGGAACGTCGACATGACCGATGGTGTGCAGACGTCTTTGGCATGCTCGTACTTTAGTGCTTCGGAGCAGGCGTGAATCATGTCCTTGTGGTTTCGGCAGTCTGGCTGCTCTCCAGGATGCTTAGGCTCGTTGGCGCAGAATGTCTGGGTGCCGTAGGTAGAGTACTGAGGAGCAACCAACATAGCGATACCGTAGTTGGTGGCCAAGATTACCAGACCCAACATGACAGTCGCAATGAGGAGGGCCTGGGGAGCAGTTCTACCCTTGCGGATCTGGAAGATGCGGACCCAGAGGAAGCGAATGCCCACGGTGGCAATGCCAGAGATGGAGCTGCTGAAGAAGAAGAGCACCAGAAGAGCCATGAGGATGTAGTCGACGGGGAAGGCCTTGGCGGACTTGACGAAGATGAAGTTCATAGGTTGGAACACGTGGATCTGGCCAAGGATGTAACCGCACCTTTCCTTGCAAACCGAGTTCTTGGCCTTGTCAATGCCAGTGATGAGCATTGATACGAAGATGACGAGAGACAGAAGGAGGAGGAAGATTCCACCGAGAAGCTTGATGGGGCGGAAGACGGCACAAACTTTGAGCCAGGCTTGGTAGATTCTGCTGCGACCTTCGCCCTGAGCCTCGGCGGCAAGTCTTTCGCGTCGGACAAGTGTTTGTTCCTCTCTAACAAGAGCATCGAGCTCTCGCTGGTCCTTTCGAGACATGCCCTCTTGTCGACCAGCATTGCGCATCTCGATCTGTCGCTGGCGTTCGCGGTTCTGTTCGAGCTGAGAAGCAGTATTCTGATGAAGCTGAGGGCCCGAGATTGAAGGAGCTGCCTTGATGAACGAGATGGGGAGAAGGGCAAGGCCAGCGCCGGTGTAAACGACGTAGAGCAGTGTGCCGAGAGTGAGCAGAAGACCCAGTGCAAAGGTGAGCGCCTTTTCGCCATGGTTCTGAGCAACGAGCTTCTTGAAATAGTCAAGATCCCAGTGCGACTCAGAGCTGTCGCCAGCGGCAGGGACGAAGAAACCGAGTAAGAACAGAACGACGACGAATGCGACAAAGAAGAGTGTGTACTTGGCAGCGGCCAAGAAGCGGCTGCTCAAGGTTCGGCCCTCCTCCTCAACCTCAATTTCATCGTATTCCTCATGCCAGAAGTAGGCGAAGGGGATAACGATCAAACAGAGGAGAGCATCAAAGCTGTACAAGCTGTAGTAGACGACCTTGAGAGTGTAGAGGATACTGTCGATGCGTTCGGGAGTAGCCCAGTCCTTCTTCGCACCCAGTGTTGCAGAGGCAGTCGCAGAGACAAGAGCGATATCGACAGGGAGTAGTAGAACCGTAGCGAGTAGAGAAGTCAAGCTAACGATGGCGACGATGCTGACGACGGCGGAACGTTCGCGGGGTGTTTGCCAGGTAAATGTTGTGATGATAGCAGCTGCGAAACAGAGAACGACAGCAACAGCATAAGCGACCCAGATCAAACTGGTCTGGACGAGGCCTGCGTGGGCCATTTTGGATTAATTTGAGAGACTGTTGTTGCAAATGATGATCAACAAGCAAGTCGAAATGAGTCCGCTAGATCGGGTCGCGACGTGGCTGGGGGATGTTTTTCTTTTTAAAGTAGCAGATCTCGGGGATTTTGAAGGGAGATCAATCGATCCCAAACCAAGGGTGACGTCGCTAACGAGTCGATCTGTGTAGCAGCGTGATTAACTTTGATCAATCAGAGAGAGGGAAGTTTCGCAGGAAAACAAGATTCAGTGGCTTCGATCAGAAATGGTCAAGCTCAAGCTTGAAGCTGCTGGTGTTTTCGTGACGCAATGTATACGCTAGCGTTTGTGCTAAGTGGAGATGCTTCTGCCTCACCCCTGGAGCATCGACTAACCGTTATCGATTGGCCAGGGTGATCCGGAAGACGGAGGCCAATTTTCCGCTGGGAGCTTTGAGCTCTACTCTTTTGGGCCAAACATTCAATAAAGCAACATCGCGAACGACCTGAACGAACACAGCAAAGCAGCCAATTTCTCGGTCACAAAAGAATGGTCTCGCTGAAATGCAGGCCTACACCGAGCTTGCGGCTCCCTCAGCCGTCACACACTCCTTGACTATCTCTCTCACTTCAGCAACAGCTACCAATCTCGTTGTCGCAAAAGGTTCCCTGCTACAAATCTTTACAACAAAGGCCATCTCCGCCGAGTTCGATCCCGAGAACCAACCTGCCCAGACAGCAAAGCCTGAACCCGAATTTGACCACCGCGCGAACGACGACGATGGGCTCGAGTCTTCGTTTCTTGGCGGTGAGACAATGCTTGTTCGAACCGATCGCACGAACCTCACAAAGCTAGTTCTTGTTGCGGAGCTTCCACTTTCCGGTACCGTGACGGGTTTGGCCAAGGTCAAGACGAAGCATTCAAAATGTGGAGGTGAAGCTCTCTTGATAGCATACAAAGCTGCGAAACTATGTATGGCGGTATGGGATCCTGAGAAGAGCAACCTCGAGACCATCTCCATCCACTACTACGAGAAAGAAGAGTTACACGGCGCGCCGTGGGAGGTTTCTTTCGACGAATATACCAATTACCTCGAAACTGATCCCGGCAGTCGCTGCGCTGCCTTCCAGTTCGGCTCACGCAACCTCGCGATCCTACCATTCAGACAAGCGGAAGAAGACTTGGAGATGGATGATTGGGATGAGGATCTCGATGGGCCACGACCCGTCAAGGAGTCTACTACAGTCGCCAATGGAGATAGCGACACATTAGAACCAGCGTATACACCATCTTTTGTCCTCCGTCTTCCGCTGCTTGATCCCAGTCTGCTTCATCCCGTGCACTTCGCTTTTCTGCATGAGTATAGAGAACCAACCTTTGGTATCCTTTCGTCTAGCCAAGAGCGAGCGCATTCCCTTGGTCAGAGAGATCATCTTACATACAAGGTCTTTACGTTGGATTTACAGCAGCGTGCTTCGACGACCATTCTTTCAGTTACCGACCTTCCTCGAGATTTATTCAAGATTATCCCGTTACCAGCGCCTGTTGGCGGTTCATTGTTGATAGGAGAGAATGAGCTGATTCATGTGGATCAGTCTGGCAAGTCCAACGGTGTGGCGGTGAACTCAATGGCTCGACAGATTACCTCGTTCAGCTTGACAGATCAGGCGGATCTTAACCTACGATTGGAGCACTGTGTCATTGAGACACTGTCAATTGAGAATGGCGAGCTCTTGCTCGTTCTCAACGATGGTCGCATTGGAATAGTCACGTTCCAGATCGATGGCAGAACAGTCTCTGGTCTTACTGTCAGGATGGTCGCAGATGAGAATGGCGGCAATCTGATCAAGAGCCGGGCATCGACAGCGTCAAAACTTGGCAAGAATGCGTACTTCGTGGGTAGTGAAGTTGGCGATTCTGTGGTGTTGGGCTGGACGAGAAAGATGGGACAAGAGAAGAGACGAAAACCGAGACTCATCGACGCGGAGATTGGGCTAGAAATGGATGATCTGGATCTCGAGGATGAAGACGACGAGGACGACGATTTGTACGGCACCGAGTCTGCAGTCGCGAAACCGGCTCAGGCTCTCAATGGTGGAGGTAAGGCGGGCGAGTTGAGCTTCCGCATTCACGATACCCTGCTCAGCATCGCCCCGATCAAGGACTTGACAGCTGGCAAGATATCGCTCCATCCTGATAGTGAAGAAGCGACTCTGTCAGAAGGCGTCGTTTCGGATCTTCATCTTGCATGTGTTGTCGGACGCGGAAAAGCCGGCTCACTGGCCCTTCTCAACCGCAACATCCAGCCCAAGATCATTGGAAGGTTCGAATTCCCCGAAGCAAGGGGTTTCTGGACCATGTCTGTCAAGAAGCCAATGCCCAAGGCTCTCGGTGGAAATGTCGGCGTAGGTAACGAGTACGAAACATTTGGACAGCATGACAAGTACATGATCGTGGCTAAGGTCGATCTCGACGGTTATGAGACATCAGATGTGTATGCTCTTACGGGCGCGGGATTCGAGACGCTCAAGGACACTGAGTTTGACCCAGCGGCTGGATTTACCGTTGAAGCTGGAACGATGGGGAAGCAGATGAGAATCATCCAAGTCCTCAAGTCCGAGGTTCGATCTTATGATGGAGGTGAGTTGCTTGCTTGGATCACATTCACACGTACTGACAATTCTAGATCTCGGCCTCACTCAGATCCTGCCGATGCTCGATGAAGAAACCGGTGCTGAACCTCGAGTCACCAGCGCCAGCATTGCTGATCCTTACCTCCTACTCATCCGCGACGACAGCAGTCTTATGTTGGCACAGATCGACAGCAACAATGAGCTGGAGGAAGTGGAAAAGATGGATGCTACTCTGCAGAACACAAAGTGGCACTCTGGATGTCTGTATGCGGATACAAAGGGTGCTTTCCAACCGAGTGCCGGCGACAAGGGTGCGGAGACTGAGAAGATCATGATGTTCTTGCTCAGTTCAACTGGTGCACTACATGTAAGTTTCAGTCCTGTTTCTCGAAGATCAGCTACTAATGGAACAGGTCTACGCGCTCCCCGACCTCTCCAAGCCCGTTTACGTTGCCGAAGGTCTCTGTTATGTACCCCCTCACCTTTCAGCAGACTACACATTGCGACGTGGTCTAGCAAAAGAGAACCTCCGCGAGATTCTTGTCGCTGACCTCGGCGACACCACATCTCAATCGCCATACCTCATCGTGAGTTCTTCCTTGCCCTCACTGAACTTCTCTAACATGACCAGCTCCGCAACCAAACCGACGATCTCACAATCTATGAACCTGTTCGCCATATACGAGAAGGCGAAACCAGTCTCTCCACCACTCTCACCTTCAAGAAGACTTCCAACACAACATTGGCCACTATCCCCGTGGAGACAGAGCAGGACGACGTCGAACAATCACGCTTCGTCCCTCTCCGACCATGCGCAAACATCAATGGCTACAGCACCGTTTTCCTTCCCGGCCCTTCACCAAGTTTCGTCATAAAGTCCAGCAAGAGCATCCCCCGTGTCATTGGTCTTCAAGGCATCGGCGTCCGCGGTATGAGCACATTCCACACAGAAGGTTGTGATCGCGGTTTCATCTACGCCGATAACAAGGGCATCGCTCGAGTGACCCAACTCCCACCGGACACCAACTTCACCGAGCTTGGTATCTCAGTAAAGAAAGTCCCTCTGGGCGCTGATGTTCGCGGCATCGCATATCACCAACCAACAGGCGCATACATCGCAGGCTGTATGATAAGCGAACCCTTCGAACTCCCCAAAGACGACGACTATCACAAAGAATGGGCCAAGGAAACACTCACTTTCCCACCAACCATGCCCCATGGCGTTCTCAAGCTCATCAGCCCAGTCAGTTGGACCGTTATCCACGAAGTCGAACTTGAATCCTGCGAATCCATCGAGTGCATGAAAACACTACACCTCGAAGTCTCAGAAGATACAAAAGAGCGCCGCTTCCTCGTCACGGTCGGCACAGCCGTCTCAAAGGGTGAAGACCTCCCCATCCGCGGGCGCGTCCACGTCTTCGACATCGTGACCGTCATCCCCGAGCCCGGCAGACCAGAAACCAACAAGCGTCTCAAAGCCATCGCGCGCGAAGACATTCCCCGCGGCGGCGTAACAGCCATTTCGGAGATCGGCACCCAAGGCCTCATGCTCGTCGCGCAGGGGCAAAAGTGCATGGTCCGCGGTCTGAAGGAGGACGGGTCCCTTTTGCCTGTTGCGTTCCTCGACATGAGCTGTCATGTATCTACTGCGAGGGAACTGCCGCGCACGGGGTTGTGTCTGATGGCTGATGTGTTCAAGGGGGTTTGGTTTGCGGGATATACGGAGGAGCCGTATACTTTCAAGGTCTTGGGTAAGAGCCATGGCCGGTTACCGGTTCTGGTTGCCGATTTCCTGCCGGACGGTGAAGATCTGGCTATTGTTGCGGCAGATGCGGATGGTGATTTACATATTCTCGACTTCAACCCCGAGCGTAAGTTCTCCCCTTCACATAGACTGATTAAGTACTAACAACCTACAGATCCTAAATCTCTTCAGGGCCATCTCCTCCTCCATAGAACCTCATTCTCCGTCTCCCCCAACCCCCCCTCAACAACACTCCTCCTCCCACGAACCCTACCACCCTCCCACCCCTCCCCCCAAGATCCTCCACACATCCTCCTCCTCGCCTCTTCATCCGGCCACCTATCAACACTCGTCCCCCTCCCGGAGACAACATACCGTCGTCTCCTCTCCGTAACAAACCAGCTCCTCCCCGCACTCACACCGCACGGCGGATTGAACGCCAAAGCGCATCGATTACCAGATGGTATACGACCTGTAGGCGTAGAAGCAGCTGGTGGAAGGGCGATTGTAGACGGTGCTGTTCTGGCGAGGTGGGCGGAGCTTAGTGCTGCGAAGAGGGCGGAGATTGCGGGTAAGGGAGGATATGATGGTGTTGGGGAGTTGAGGGAGGAGCTTGAAGGTGTTTTGGGTTGGAGTGGATTGTCGTATTTCTAGATATCTTGGACAAGAGTCATAAGTGGCTGGTTAATATATAGCTTAAATGCATGCACCGTATTGCAAGGATAACTTTCCAAGCAATGAAATTGGAACTGAATATCACGGTCGATACAGATTCTCACTGGCATCTTCACAAATAATCGTGCGTAAATGTCAAAAGTGTCTTTTCAAGGAGTGGTAGAAACACAGCTGTATACATGCTGAGACCCATCTACAAGTCCAAAGAAAAGAGTAAAGAAAAAAGAAAATGAGTAGTAAACGACTTTTGTTTTCCCAAGTCTGAGTCTGTTTCTTCCATAAATCTGAACAGGCCATAACCAAAGCATATATCCTATAGCGCCTGTCTCATCAAGTCTTGACTAATCTTTATCGTCACTACTCGCCCAAGCCTCCTCCCGTATATATAAATCCCAGAAAGAAAACGCCAGTATCAATCCAAGCTATAATCACAAGAAAACAATATCACAAAGTTGGAGGTATTTACTCGACCTCTACCTTCTTGCGTCGCATGCTGCCAAAACGTCGTCGGATACCGTCGCTCAGGCGGTGCTTGCCTGTGGAGTTGTGGCGCCGAATATCAGTGCCGTTTGAGAATTCGGGTGTTGTTCGTGGATTCTCGCTGAAGCTTCGGTTGTGGCTGAAAGGTGGGCGTTTGCTGCCTCGCATGTTTGATGAGAGCTCGTACTCGACGGGTTCACCTCGGTGGAAACGCTTTTGTTCCTTGAGGTCCTTCTCATATGTGTAAGAGGGTTCGCCCTTGCCCTTGAGGTCATCAGGGTGGTATTGCTGTTCAGGTTAGCAACTGTTCAATGATCGCATCATAGAAATGTCACTTACAATGCCATCCCAACGCTTGTATGCGCCACCAACAGCGTCAGGCTCTCTCATGAGATCAGCACCCTCTTCGTAATTTATGGTGTTACCGCTCATGTCCCGTTCGCCGCTAGGAATATCAGCAGTGCCTTGGAGCGGCATCTTTTTGAGCAGAGCATCTTGAATGTTTTCTCTGGGAGTAGCGCGAAGAGCTTCTCGGTTCGAGTCTTCAACAGCAGCAACGGGCGAGTACATCTTGTTGCGGTTGCGGCTTGCCAGAGTGGCGTCATACGGGCCGCCATGATGATACATCCCGCCAATGGTGTCCAGAGCATCAATAGTGTCTGTCATGGGCATTTGCTTGCGACGAAGATGGGGGGCGCGATCGGCTGCGCGAGCCTCCTTTCTAAGGATGTCGAGAGGTCGGTGAGACATGTCGCCTGGGTATCGTTGGATCAGTGAGCGCTGGCGTGAAACTCCACAGTTGCTGGCACTGAAGCTGCGATTGTGTGAAGCTTGAGGGCGATTACGCGGAGGCGGAACTCTAGCACTGGCTGACCGATTGACAGAGGACGTGAATGGGTCACGGCGAGTATCGGATGGACCTGGGGGAGAATCCGGGGGGGATACAGTCACTGATGGAGCTGAAGATTGACGACGCGCAGCTGCAGCGTCGGAGAAAGGGTTCGAGGAATGAAAGCTGTCGCGAGTTGGGCTGGCAGATGTTGGCGGAGTAGGATAGCTGCCTTGGCGATGTCTGTGGCTCGAATGACTTGATTTGTGCCTGTGCCTTCTCTCGGGAGAACGGTCTCTGTTTGAGTTTGAGTTTGCGTTTGAACTTGGGCCTTCGAGAGAAATGTTTCGAAGTTGAGCAGCAAGATTGTGAGATGCGCCGATACCGGTGTCTTGATTTGGTTCAATATCGTTCAATGGGTCAAGAATGTAAGCCTTGGCCTATGCAATTGAGTCAGAATGTTTGCGATGAAGAGAATGGGAAATAAAAGGTTAAAGTGAGTGATTGCGCGAAGATATTGTGTCTATGTAAGTGGTCTGCCTTTAGAACGTCATCAGGCTTGCGTGGACAGCGGGCTGTGGTACAGCTACGTAGGAATAAAGTTACTTAGTCGTCTACTTGGCAAACACCAAGAAAACAGCCAAGCAACGTCAATTCGGAGCCCGATGCAGGGATCTGCATTGACGCAACAAATACAGCGATAAAGGGTCCTCGCTGGGGCCCTGACGTTGTTCCATCATTGGCAGGCTTGGGATGACGTTGGGGAGAAGCGGACAGAACGTGATGGGCCCTGACCAAGAAACGGAAGAGGAAAAGACTGGGGCATGATGGACGTTGACATCCACGAGCTAGGGATCCTAGCCCAGGTAAGGGTCCAAGAACTTACCCATTGCTTGTCGCTTGAATCCTTCATTGTGGCGACTGCTCTGGAAGGAAGAAATGGGTTCTGGGGAATTGTTTAGTCCCCTGCGAAAGAGTCGTCGGGTCTGTTGAGTTGAGAGGCCGAGGCGGGACGACAATGGTGATTGAGTGCGCTTGCAAGCAGATCGTATTCGAGAAAAATGACGGTTGCGATTTGGGCTTCTAGTCAATAGTGTAATGCGATTTCGCCTGGTTGTTATCGGGATCGATTCGATAGTAAATGCGACGTATCAAAGTGATTGACTGATTGAATGTGTTTCGGTGTAAGAGACAGAGTTTGGGGGAGAAGAGACAAGGGACCGGGACAAACAAGGTGGGAGGAGATGCCGCTCATTTATCAACAACAGAAGGCACAGCACGCACAGCCTAATCCTTTCAAGACATGGGAACCCCAAGGAGAGAAAAGCTCTTTTTTTTTTTCTTCTTAGCTACCTACGTAAGGTACAGGACAGGTACGGCAGGTACAAGGCAAGAAAGTGAGGTAAGGTAGGGTAGGGTTGTAGATCTCTGAGCGGTCTCGTCCCCTCCAAACCATCATGCGCCCATTCAGAGTCTCATGGGGGGGCACGGTAGCGCATCAATTAGCGGGGAGGGGCACTTCCCGTCTCCCCTCGTGATCCAAATAGCACCTTGGACATGAACTTGTCCACGCCATGCAGACTTCAGCCGCTCCATCCGCTTTCTGGCTCAACGCTATCGACGCCTCTTCAAACGGATCAGGGACTTTCCAGGGTAGAGCCGTTCATCTGCTGTTTCCATCTTGGGCAGTACAGAAGCTAAGAATCATGGAGGAGGGGCCCAAAGGCAGCCCAGACGAGTCACACTCAATTCGGTCCCGCACGTCATTGTCATTGTCAAATGTCAATCAGTGTCTCTCACGCAAGGCTCGGTCGATCGGCCTCGCTCAACTTTACTCTCCCAATCGCGGCACACTCGGGAAGTGATGGTTTGAGACGACGTCAGCTACACGAGGTTTTGAAGCCTCAACGCGCGTCCCATCAAGAAGCCAAAGATAGACTAAAAGGCTTAGCAGTGGAGTGGACGTAGGTATAGCATGAAGAAAGACGAAATGATGGAATGCCAGCTGTCGAACCAACAGTCAAGGGAACCTCGCCATTTGATCAGTCACCTGATGCATCAAACCCCCCGTAACCAGCATCTCGGTCACTGCATGCAAACCTTGTCTAAAAAGGGTCTTCGCCTAACGAGCTCGCTACTGCTTGTAGGGACTTTTTAGCCTGACAGGTGATTAATGGTCTCTTCTCCAATGGAATGGCTTCCCGTTGGTGTTTCAAAGGCTAAAAGTAACGGATGACAGTTGGCGGACCCCAAATTGACGCCTAGGCCACCCTCGATCAGGCTGGCAGGGACGATGAGTCCAGTCCGACAATGGAAGATATCAGACCGCTACCTTTTTGCAGTATTGCATTGATCAGTTCAATGCCGACATCTCAATTAAAATACAAGCCATAGAAACTCCATAATTATCGTCCGAAACAGCATCAAGGGTCGAAGCTTTGACATTCTTATCGCAGAGCTTATATGGACGGTGAATTCATCCTGGTGAGGTCAACAGACGTCACCGATTGCACACCAGCAGAGTTTGCATCTGCTCTACACCCTCAACTTCATATTTTTAGCCTCAAGGTTTGTACCTTTTTCAATGACACCTCACTAGATCGTCCGATGTCTGGATATCTCGGCCAAGAAACTCTGCTTGCTTGGCTCCAGACCCGACGCATTTTATCACCCATGACGTCCCATTGCTACCCTACATCGATACGCGGATCAGCAGCATGTATCTAGATACCCGGCATCCCGGACATCGGATCTCTCCGTTGCATCATTGCCAAAATGACTCAGGCACAGCAGACAATTAAACCAGAAAGTACTCCGTAGTGCCGTACGTAGATACTGGGCCATCACCGTTGAACCGGGTCTTCAAGTCAAGGTGAACGACGCTATCAAACCCCATCGTCGTCACCCGTCCGTTCACCTCGCCCCACTGACCGGGAATAATATTGCCGCGTAAAAAGACCAAACGCAATTCAGACAACCAACCTACGAAAGGCCGATTATCCGCTCTCAATCTGTAGATAAAGAAAACACCAAGAGATTACGTCTGTATGACGTACATAAAACTCCGACACGGACTATCGGGTTTGAATCAATGGCCCTTGTCGATTATTCCTCCTCAGAGTCCGACGACGAGAGCTCCGGTTCCGAATCCCACCGTGTCAAGCGCCGTAAGGGAGTTGACGGCATCGCGACCCACTCCTCCCGGAGCACAGATGGAGATGCTCGATCCGTGAGCAAAGATGCGGACGCTTCGTCTATGCCACCGTTGCCCGACACCTTTCATGACCTGTATGCTTCTACTGTTCGACAGAGTGTCGTTGATGATCCGAGCCTGCATCATGGGAGGAAGCGCCAAGTTCCTCATGTAGTTGGTAACTGGCCCAGCCATGTTTACATCCAGTGTGAGTTTCTGATGTCATCTCAACTTCAATCCATGTAAAGCTGACTTGCTTCAGGGCATCCCTCAACAAAACAGCATGGCTTATTGACGAGCCTCATAGCTGACATCGAGAAGGAAGTGTCAAGTGAGATCAAGCTTCATAACTTCTTGACAAGCGACCTGGGATCACCTCTACCCCTTCACATCAGTCTGTCTCGGCCGCTATCCCTTACTACAGGGAACAAGGACGATTTCTTGGACAAGATCACAGAAACCCTCGACAACAGTGGTATCGCTCCCTTTGTTGTTCGACCACAAGGGCTCGCATGGTACAGATCACCAGATTCTGATCGCACGTTTCTCATTCTTCGTGTCGCCAGTGGTCCCAAGTCTCCTGCCGACGGTAAAGATGGAGCCAGACCTTTGAACCCAGAACTCACTTCACTGTTGACAAAGAGTAACACGGTTGCAACATATTACGCACAGCCACCGCTGTACCAAGGGAAAGCCAATGAGCCAGTGGGAGATGCGTTCCATATATCCATTGGCTGGACCTTTCATCTACCAGTAGATGAGATGTCACTCAAGACCCTTCAATTGTTTAGACAACCCAAGTTTGATGACATCAGGAAATGGGAGATTAGCGTTGCTGGCATCAAGGTCAAGATTGGAAATGCCGTGCATCACATTGGACTGCAGGAGATTGGCCGGGGCGGAAGATCTTCGAAGCGTCCTTCTTTTCTCAAATCATGACATAGCTGGTTCCATATCATCATCAATTGCAGTTTACAAAAGTCATACGTTATTCATATCGAGAGAACCAACAGAAACCCGACGTCAGAACAGGCAGAGTCATGGGTACAAAAGTATCCCGGATCGCTCGCCCCAGTGAAACGGGCGGATTGTCTCGGGATGGCTTGGACTCGGTTATCATTCTAGAAGATTGGGGTCATGAAGTTTCGGGTTGCTCCAGGCTACCGAGGATCGAATCACGACATGGTGTTCTACTGGCCCAATTGAGAAAAAGCAAGATGCGAATCGGGTGTCTGCGGATTCTCAGCAAGCGACGCAGAACAAGACCGGATGTCCGGATAAGTCGCAGCACAATGTGACATCGTGCATATTGACATGACGTGACATTCGGCTTTTGAAAAGGGCAAGTAAGGGAGGGTCTTGAGCTGAGAAGAGGATACACGAGCTGAGCATGATGGAATGTGAGATGAGGCCATTGCTGCAGCATGATATGAGTGCTAGCTTCGATACTGGACAGAAGAGGACTTGAGGGATGAGAATAAGACATTTGTTGGAGCCACGTGCGGGAGTTTCATGACTTTCCAGCTTGTTAGGGAGAGGGAAAAAATGACAGTTGAAACTATTTCATTGTTATCTTGGCTATCTGCATTAGTGTCTTGTAGACTGCACCATTGGGTTTGAATAGCTTCACAAGATGCATTGGCTATCAGAAGCAGCTAACGCACGGGCCCCTTCTAAGATTCATGTGATTAAGGCTGGGCAACGGCAATGGGAAAAGTCCCGGAAACGCGTGGGCTTGTGTAATTTCACGGCCCCCAACTTCAACGGTCGTAGCTAGGTCCCCTGGATGGCGAATCCTTGTCAGTGAGATTGAGTAATAAACGATGTCGATCATTTGAATTGGAGGGGTAGATTTGATGTATGTAAAGAGAGAACGAGGTTTGATGTAAACAAAAGCCATGGCTGGTTGATCGACATCCCATTAAGGGAAGTAACATGAGAGACATTGTGGAGGCTATGCTTGGGCTAGGAGAAACAACATGATTAGACAGAAGCCACTGATTGCCTGAATAGGCATCATGCTTGAGGTTGAGGCCTATTTCGAGGGTTCGTCATTCGTGAAGGGAAGCAAAAAGGAGGGGGATTTATTTGGTGTTGCTTGGGAGAGGTAAATGGTTTGTTTACTTTGTACAAGCCACACAAAGCCAATGCACCCCTCTTCACCACTCAGTGACCACTGAATGCCACTGAAGTAACCACCCACCAAATCAAAGCAGGCAAGGTTCCTTCCCGCCTCCGAGCGTGAACGCCGTTGGTGCTATCCCCATCTATTGCCTTCTATTTCAGGTTGACCGTCTCAACACCATCGCCAAAATCTTTCCTTATTTCCTCTCCTGTCCCCCTCACCCTTCTTTCTTCCCATCGGCACCTTCTTCCTCTTTCACTTCTACCCGCAAGGATTTACTGATTCTCTTCTATCTCGATTGACTCTTTTCATCGCAAGAGTCAATTCTGATTTTCTTCATCGGCTCTTTTTTTCACGTTCACCAAAACTTTCTCGTGCTTCTGAAGCGCGGCTTCGTTCTGTTTTCCTCCAAGGCTTCCCCCCAAACCGGGTTTCTAGAAGAGGACCCTCCCCCCGTCTCCATCCAAGTTTCTACCCCGGAAGATCTTTGACCGCCTCCGAGAATTCCAGCCTCGCGCTGCAAGATTCTACCTTCCCGCCGATCTCGCGTGACATCCGTTCTCAAAACATTTCGCAGAGGTCCAGATTCACTCCGTCTCGTTCAGGGCTCAACAAACACAGTCGACGCAGCATTCACCTCGCAAAGCATTGGGGAAAATCGCGGATCTCTGTTTTTGACCCGCACTACACCAATCGATCGGCCGAAGCTCTTGTGCCCCTCCCCGCACCCTCGAGCTCTCTCCCCCCCTCATCAACCAACAACACAACCGCCAAAATGCCTTTCGACATCGATACCGCTCGCCGAAACAAGACGCCTCGACCTCTGTCAGACTCGGAGCGCGCTCGCGTGGAGGAGTTCATCGACTCGATCCACTACTCTGCACGGTACTCGGACAGCGAATATGAATACCGTCATGTTCAGCTCCCCAAAGCCATGCTCAAGGCTATTCCCAAAGACTACCACGATACCTCCAAGGGTACTCTCAAGCTCTTGTGGGAGGAGGAATGGCGAGCTCTTGGCATTACTCAGGTACGACTCGACGCCCTTGCCAACACGTGCCTCCATCGTTGGCGGGGGTGACGAGATTGCAAGCAATCAGGACTAACAACCGTGAAGAGTCTAGGATGGGAACACTACGAGGTCCACGAGCCAGAACCGCACATCCTCTTGTTCAAGTATGTTGTCATGGCAATCCCAATGCCGGGATCTACCTGGGATGTCTCTCGATGGCTAACGTGAAATTAGGCGACCGCTCAACTTCCAACCTCCCCAGTAATCGGCTAGACGCACGACTCAGATTTCCCCCAATGTACCATACATATTTACTGCACAGCACCCTTTTGTCGGTGCCACACTCAAGCTTAGACGGAGGTTTCCACGTCGGCTAACGATTTTACGGTTTGCACGTTCACGTTGAGATATAAAGAGAGAGAAGCAAAAAGAGACTTATTGGTTCATCAAATTCGCAACGTCCCCGTTCATCCAGTCGGTAGCAGGCCCGTGGGCTTGTTATACCTATGCTATGATATGCGATACCCTGTCGAGATGTAAAGGGAGGTGAATTACCAGACCCCTGGTTCCGAAGTCTGTGTATGACGCATAGACACTGGGTTGTTGTCCGAGCGGCTGGGCAATGGGGGGAATTTGCATGACAGAGTGGATGGGCTACGGATGATGGGAGAATTGGATCCGCCATAACCTAACGACCAAAGACGTGGGGGGAACGCTATAATACGGAGTTGGATCTGGGAACGATCCGGAAACGCGTCGCGCGTTGGTGTTTGGGCTTGGTTGGGCACTTCGACGAGTGGTTTGCTGGTTGTTGTTTCTAAACGTGTTTTATTTGTTGAATGTCTCTGATTTGGGGCTACACTTTTTCTGTTGGAGGGGAAGAAGAAGAAGAAGGATTTGCTCGGTGATACCCCTTCTACAAGCGCATGATGGGACAAAAAATGGGCTTTGTGATGGAGGCTGGGTGCAGAAGTACGTGGAGATGGATGATACAGCATCGCATAATAATAGGTGAACAAAATGAACGATTTACAGTACATACTTGCGACGGTCCGTAGGCGATGGCCTCATTGTCGAGTTTGTGGCGTTTCGGTCGATGGTCCGTGAATCATGGCTAGTCTTCCAGAGCCATGGATGTGAATGCGCCACAATTGTGAAACAGCGGGTGGGAAATAACAAGAGAGAATGCCATACAGGTAGGTCTTGGTTGGATGGGGAATGTTGAGCCTCTCGACTTATAGCTAGGTATTTAGAAATACTCACTAGAATACGATAATACTCCGTTGAGGTGAGCTGATCCAGAAGCCACCGCCCGGCAGATCGTCTGATGATTTTGGTCCGAATTGTCCTAAATCCGCTAGGATGCTTTCAAATCAGCTCAGATCAGCGACATGCTTGGTAATTGGTGGTTTTGGACAGATTTCACTTACACCGTTACACTAAGATTATGCATACAATTCAAGTCCAGGGAGAGCATTCCGTCTTTGTTGGTATTGCGCGACTGTTTCAACTTGTCAAGATAATGTCCTTTCGTTTGTAGTAAATGCAGAGGCCTATTGAAACTCTCTGAGAGAAGCTTAATGATTAACTGTGACTGAACAAGATGTTCTGTGGGAAGAGACAATTCGGTAGAGTTCTAGATCAATTCTACTTCGCCTCACGGAAGTCGGAGCATTTCTGCATGTAGGCTGGTACCTACATCAACAGCCAGCGTGTCATCTTTCACTGAGTCCGTACGTAGCACACGAGCAAGTTATTTATAAATCCTCCGCCTCAAGTAATTCAATATTTCTCGGCCCATGAATTCATTCTTTGTCTGAGTTTACTTGCAACGTCGCTTGTTCCATTGAATTACAGGTACCGTTCGACTCAATTGCATCCATTCCTCTTTAGGAAAAGTGTCCATCGCTGCCCGCCGAAGCCGTCAACTTTACCTGCCGCTGGCTTACTTTCATACGTCGCTTCTTCTTTACACCACAACGACGACAGTTTTGAAGACAGGACTTTCTTTCTTTCTTCTATTTGCATCATATTACTCTCTTACTGTCGCCCTTCACTCGTTGGCGATTGTAGCATCAAGGGCTTTGTCATACTTTATCTTTCGTTACACAATCTGACACCTACGCCGGCTCGTCGCTTGAGCTTCTTCAGCGACAATGAAGTCTGCAAGCAGACTATTCTATCTTTCTGTATTCGCCCTCTGGGCTGCACCCGGTTCTTGCGAGAGCTCTAGTGATGAATGTCATGTATGCTATCGCCACCCATGCCACTGCGCAAGCCATCTTTAACACGTTTCTAGATCTCGCCCAAGTCAATCGTTGGCGATGCCTGCGCTTCGTATGCGACTCTCGATAAACTCAACGCCCTGACTAAACCCGCCGTCGACGACCTCACCCACAACACCGACTTCTTCTCGCACTACCGAGTGAACCTCTTCCACAAGAAATGTCCCTTCTGGAACGACGAAAATGGCATGTGCGGAAACATTGGATGCGCGGTCGAAACGCTGGACAACGAGGAGGATATCCCGGAGATCTGGCGTGCACACGCTCTCGGTAAACTCGAGGGTCCTCGTGCTAAACATCCGGGGAAGAAGGCCCAGCGCCAGCATCCTCAGCGACCTCTTGGAGGTAGCCTTGGAGAGAATGTCGGCGAGAGCTGTGTTTTTGAGTACGATGATGAGTGCGACGAGCGAGACTACTGTGTTCCTGAGGACGAGAGCGCGAGCTCAAAGGGCGATTACGTGAGCTTGGTTCGAAACCCGGAGCGATTCACTGGATATGCAGGCGATGGGGCCAAGCAGGTCTGGGACGCCGTTTACAGAGAGAACTGTTTCCAGAAGAGCTCTTTCCCCAAGTCTGCCGATCTCGGCCAGTCTGGATGGAACCGCGGTCCTGCTGCCCAAGACTTCAAGCAGATCCTTGATGCGGCGGGTCGCCAGGCTCAGCTTGAGGAGCGCCGTCAGGAGAACCCCAACACTCCGTTTGTCGCAAACACTGGCTTTGAGGTTGACGACGAGTGTCTTGAGAAGCGTGTGTTCTACCGTGTCATGTCCGGTATGCACGCCAGTATCAGCACTCATCTCTGCTGGAACTTCCTGAACCAGACTACTGGCGAGTGGAGCCCTAACCTGTCCTGCTACGAACACCGTCTGCATAAATTCCCTGATCGCATTGGAAACGTCTACTTCAACTATGCGCTCATGACCCGTGCTATCGCCAAGGTTGGACCTTACCTCCAGAAAAAGGACTATAAGTTCTGTATGGGAGATGCTTCTGAGGACGCGGCCACTCGCGCCAAGGTCCTTGAGGTCACCGAGAAAGCTGCTAGTGTCCCTCAAATATTCGACGAGAGCTTGATGTTTGTCAATGGCGAAGGACCGTCTCTGAAGGAAGACTTCCGCAACCGTTTCCGCAACGTCAGCCGTCTCATGGACTGTGTTGGCTGCGACAAGTGCCGTCTCTGGGGCAAGCTCCAAACCGCTGGCTACGGCACCGCTCTGAAGATTCTTTTCGAGCTCGATAACAACAGCGACGACGTTCCTTACCTCCAGCGCACCGAGCTGGTCGCTCTCTTCAACACCTACGCTCGCATCAGCAGCTCTCTCTACAACATTGGCCAGTTCCAACAGATGATGGAGGAGAAGGTCTTTGCGGAGAAGGAGCAGGAGGGTCTTGAGGATCTCAATAAGAACGAAAAGCTTAACAAGAAGTTTGAGAAGGAAGCTGAGGAGAATCCCCAGATGGACGACGCTGTGAGGGAGTTTATCGAGCTGCGACAGAGGGGTCCCAAGGATGACAGCACGCTGGCTCACATTGCATTCGAGCTTGCTCAATTCCAGGCTGCTATCAAGATCATTCTTAAGGGATGGATGCGCACGCCCAAGGCATTGTAAGTTTATACCTTTCTCCCGCAGTCATGTATGCAAGGTCTAACAGCAACAGGTGGCGTGTTTTTACATCGGAAGTCTCGCGTCTTTACAGAGTTTGGGTCGGTCTTCCTGTCGGCCCTCGATGGTGGTCGATGCGGCTGCCAAACCTTAACGTGCCTCGGGACGAGCTATGAGCTGTTACTGTACTAGCGGCTGTTTTCTTGCATATATAAAACCAGATTGCATTTATGGGCATATTTTAGCGGTTGCTTTGCGTAGGGCATTTCGGTTGGCGTTGATCAGTGGTTCAGCTTCAAATAGCGAAGAGATTGTGTTCATACATTGGATGTGATTGACTTTGAGTGACTGTGTACTACATGCTGTCTTTGTTCTTTGCTGAGGTGGGACCCAGTCAAAGGACGACAAAGAGCGCATTCACCCTTCGCCTGTCTCGACGACAGCTGCTGAATTGACTTGTTAGCCTTCATGACCCGTCACTTCGCTGGAGATGTTGCCTGTGGCGTTGCGTTTGGCCGAGGGCTGAAGTCTATCAGTCATTATATACCATGAGTGACGACGGCCCCCTCCACGAACGAAGTGTTTGAGGCGTCAATGAGACGGGCGATGAATCAACATATCACTTCTGAAGTGCCATTATTCCGCTAATACGCACTGGACTACCCGCTACAAAAGCCCAGCCATATCCCATCCTCCAACATCACGATAGCTTACACTTTCAGCCACACTCTCCCTCACCATGAAGCTTGCCCACGTTCTGCCCATCCTTAGCCTCGCCGCGCCAATCGCATGCAGGCGCAAACCCGAGACCTGGCCTCCCGGCTTACCTGGGGATGACATGAAACATTTGGGTACCGACAAATATATCAGGCCTCCCCCAGGTTGGAAAGCGCCATCAGAGAAAGAAAAGAAAGCGAGAGAAGAATGGATCGCAGTCCACCGAAGCGTCACCGAAGCACTTGAAGATTTCATGTTTGAAACGACGCGGCCAAAGGCTCGGGACGAGGAACAGCTTAATCTCGGGATGTTGAGCGTGCAAGCGGCCACGGCGAGAGCGGCAGATGGAATTCTTACGCTGGAGGGTCCTTATGTAAGATGATTGCCCGGGTTTGGAGAAGGGTTGTTGAGTGAGAATTATAGTCTAGGGATTCATGTTTTGATCTACTGCATTATTTTCCCAAGGTGAGAATACTCGCGGCTTGGAGATGGGGAGTGGCAGATACTGATTTGGCGTTAGATTGCTGAAAAGTGCGAGAAAGCAATGATGGCTCTTGATGCTCCAACGCTCGCCTGTTCAGACGCCCTCGGTAAAGAGGACAAAGAGAGACTGGCAGAAAATATACGGGATCTCAGATTGATGTTCACAGTACGTATCTACTTCCCCCCCCCCCCCCCCAGCTTCCTCATTGTGACTGACGGGTTTTGGCAGGTGTATGACTACAACTTCAGCCAGAGATGTGTGAATGAAGAAGTAGGGTCTCCGTCTTTGCCACTACCACTAGTCGAAGATATACTATGGCATTTTAAGATGACTGCCGAGCGGTATGCGGGCATTGATGAGTACTGTAGGTCCAAGGGTTTGCATTCTTCTGATATTGAGAGTGGTGAGTAGTGGCTTCAGCTGGTCAGAGCGGCTGGGAGCTGCGAACTGGGGGATGGTTGATTAACTTTGAGGCCCCCAACCGAGGAGCAGGGATGATGCAGCTGGGGTGCAAGGGACGGGCAGTGAAGTCACAGAGAGAGAAGAGAGATTATCGTTCAAGACTGAAAATTGGAATGGACAATTGAGGCCAATTGAATGAGTTTATTGTCAAAGAATAAGCATAAGTAGGGAGTCTGCTCATTGTGTATTGTATCATCATATCGTAACAAACCATAAGCCAAGCCCAAGACCAAGACAGACTGATGCACGTCAATCACACAACCTCCCCCTCAACACGAATCATAAATAACTGTATCCTACCGAAACCTGACTCCAACGTTCCGAAAAAGCAAGCATACATAATTAAAATTTGTTATTTCAAGGTCCTTTTGCACACAGACACTCCCTCACTCCCTTTCTCCACATGCATGTGATGCTGAAACAGCGGTGTTTGCCAACCCAGCAGCACACACACGCAGCCAATAACGTCACATAATCCCGTCAATTGGTATGGTTGCGCCCTACCAGGCTGGCGGTACCTAAGGCGAACCCCCTTTTACCGACAGGTCGGTTCTGCAGGCTGTACGAGGAAGGTGGCAGCATACATGAACATGAACTCGGCCCCCAAATCTCTCACTCTCACGAAAGATGCTGTTTTTGCTCTTCAAGCTGCTTAACACGGTCAATTCCTCCGTCTCACCGCTTCGCATTCCCCGAGTATCTTCGGCTTCAAAAGACCAGATTGTCCAAGAATAGATGATCGTCCGCCAAAGAATTTGGAGTTTCAAGCCTCCTCCTCATCTGCTGTACAGTAGTGTTAAGGGCCACCCCCTGTGAACCAACCTCGCGGGCTCGCTTCTAGCTTCGTCTCCCCGGTCGCGGATGTGATTCCGGTGCATGGGACGGGTCCCGTCCTGTTGGGACCAGGCACTTCGAGTCCCAGATGGTCGGGTCTGGTTCCCCTCTGTCGGTAACGGGAGGAGCCTTTTTTGTGCTTGGCTGTTATTGGAAGGCCCTTATAACTAGCTAGCTGGCCCCCCAAGGATATGCGTCCTTTGCAAACGGGTTTTCATACTTTGTTATGTCAGTTACCATGCATCATCTCTTGTCTGGCGTTGGTGGTTCCTGTGAGTCGACTGAGAGAGTCAACAGTGTGGCGAGACGGGATAGCAGTATTTCTCTTGAGGAGAGTGCCTATACGCGGTATGTTGGTAGCTTTATTTGCCGATGAGGACTAATCGCTGTGAGCAGGGACAATCCTGAGCCTACAAGGACTCCCCTCGTTCCTCTTGAGGGTCAAAAGGTCGAAGACTGCCATGATCCAGACACAGAACATGGATGTACCCTTCCGATGCCCAGTCCCTCCTCGTCACCGTCCGTCGGGACACCAATAGATGTCTATCTTCGGTGCGGCGAAAGTCTCGAAGCTAGGTTGACAAGGCTCGATGCAATCCTGTCTCAAGGTAGACAGACATCTGAACCTGAGAACATATCTCTGTCACCAGAAGCCTCGAGCTGGGATGTCGTCAACACCCCGCAAACACTTGAACCAAAGGTGCCAAGCACTCCTGTGCTTCAGCCTACACAGCTCCCCAAGGCGACAGATCTTCAACCCAAAACGACGGACCCAGACGTCGAAGTGGAAGACAAGATATCCGTCGACCCAAAGACTATGTCTGACCTTCTTCTGTCGGATGCCTCGCAGATGGCCAGTGACAACACAGAGTACAAAGAAGCTTTGATCGAGTATCGAAACTCTGCCAAGCGATCCGGGTATGTGCCCTATTGTTCCATTAGTATTAGGCTGACACTCTATAGGCGTAAGGAAAAGGCTCGCGTTCACAAGGGCCCCAAGCAGCGAAACCTCAAGAACAGGATAACCAAGAGCAAGAGTGTATGATGAGTTGGCGGAATGGACTGACCTGTAGGCTTGTTTGTGTGTACCTAGACTTTAATGTAAGCAGTTTCTGAATGCATTGTTTTCTCAAGCTTCTTCTGTACACTGCGTCAACTAAGGAGTTGCAGTAGGTACAGGCTCCTTGTCTTTGACAACATCAATAGCAAGAAGAAAAGAAAAGAAGACCAGCAGAAGCTAAACTCGTTAGTAACACATTACCAACCCCTCAGTGATACATACCAACATGCTGCATATCCCCAAAAGGTGAAGCTCAAACCCTCCAACCAACGCCTTCCCACTCATCATAGTCCGTTGATGTCTCCAAGTCCGCACTGCACCGAGAAGTATCGTCCCAATCGAGAAGGAATAGCAAGTCATGGCCAACGGCTTCCCTGTAGCGAAGTATCCAAATGCCTGATGTTGACCCTCATGCTGCAGAGAAAACAGCTGTGCTACCACCGTCCCAACCATTGACATTGCGACTGATGTACGAAGATAACCCAGAAACGTTCTCTCGTTGGCTATAACCCCACGTCAGTAACTCTCAACTATATCGCGTCAGTGCATATCAGAAGCCCACCCCACGAACCGAACCACACCCTGTATGCATTCCCATCTCTCAAGCACACATCACAAGACCCCTTTCCTCATGCCCGTCAAAGATATTCCTCCAATCTCCTCTCAGTTCCCTTCGGTGCACATACCTAGATGATCCCTCGACGCCGAAAAGTCAACCTCGCAGCTCACATACTCGTGCCAGAACCTCCCCAGCCTCGACCTCTTCTGCTCCTCCTCCTCCTTCTGCGGCGCAGCGGAGACATCTCCACGCGCGGAGGTGTTGCTGTTTCGGGGCCTTGTATCTGAGTTGTTTCCATCCGACGTCTGAGAAGGGCGATGGGATGGGGGACGATGAGATAGGTCTTGCAGGGAGTATGCTGAGTTTGACCTTGAGCGAAGCATGCTGTGATATGCGCGGATATAGGACTAATCTTGTATATGGGATTGAGGGTTTCTTTGATGTTGTGAGATTGGTTTGGTTTAGTTTGCGAGTGTCAATTGTTGTCCAGCACGTGCGGATGTCGGCGCGTGTAAGCGGATGCTTCCGATAGCCTTGGGCGCCGAGCCGGCCCCTCTTAGCCGGAGGACACACGGAGCATGGGAGATCGATGAGCCGGAATATCTGAAACATTACTCAATTGGGACGTAAACATGAGAGTAAGCATTATAATGAAACATCCAATATCACTAATAGACAATTCATGGATATGTTGGCAATTGTTGTTGACGGTAGAAGCTAGCTCACCTCCGTATGACACGTTAACATTCCAACACCTTCAACGTCAACAAACAAACTACGCACTAACAATCTAAACTCAATGATCTGCTTCCACCTGCATCGGCACTCAAACCGGCTCTCGTACCAAAATACCCCATTCAGCAGCCCGGAATCTATCTCCCTAAACCCCCATCATCAGCAGCATCCTCTTTTAAGCCAAGGCCCGATATCCTCCCCAAGTGCCGAAACTTCCACATGCGGCAACTGCAACGAAAAAGACACATTTGGCTTCCATTACATACGTAAAAGTCATGGTTTTTTTTCTCTTTAATACCGTAATGGAAGGACTTAGCTGGCTTTCCGAGTTCCCCGGCGGTGCGCTCCGACCGACGTTGGGAATAACGGCCCGCAGACCCGTATTTCCCGATTCGTCCACTGCTGCTTATGTCCCAGGCTGTCGGGTTCGCTTCTCTGAGTGTAAGCCCATCATCATACATGAGAGTCCTAAGGAGAAGACGTCCCTCTCAGCTGAGATCATAAAGATAAGACGATTCACAACATCATATCACTTTGCATAAAACATGTGAACTATCCACTTCTAATATATTATTCATCGCACCACGTGTTCTTCTCTCCTTCTTATCTCTCTCTCTTCTCCCCGGAAGCGCCGGTGTCGTCTGCCGCTCTCACGGTCCGTATATACCGGCATCCGTCTTTCTCATCTCTGAAGCCAAAAATACCAAAGTTCCCTATTGGGGTTATTTCACCGGCCTGTTCAGCCGGTCCGTTTAAATACACAGAGGTCAACCCTGCTGCGGGGCTATCTCTGCAAAGTTACTGCTTATTAGTGAGCGGATGCCTATCTCGATGGATGCACATTGAACCCTTGTTCCCTGCGATCGCGAGCTTAAGTCAACCGATTGTGCTTTTTTTCTTTTTTTGCTTATCCCGTTCGCCTCATGTTGCTTGGCTGCAGATGACCTTATGTGCCGCTCGCGTACGTTGCTTGCAGATGGGATGGTATAAGGGAGGCTGCTATCACATTTTGGGTTCTCGTTGATACACACTCTTCTTTTCGTGCCTCGGTTCAACTTGCTTGTGCTGTCTTTGTTCAAATTTGTATATCAGACGTGAAGCACGGCGTAGCAAGACAACACAATACAGGACGGTTTTGACATTTGTGGTAGCACAATGAACGACTCAAACACCCCTTCTACTCCTGATACGGAGTACTCTGCTCCATGTAGTCCCCAGCAAAAGATTCAGCATCTAAGAGATACTCGCTCCGCAGCAAGAGAGAAGCTGGCTAGGCTGACGCTGGTGGAAAAGGCATGAGTTGTTGGTTCTTTGAGTGGCCATACACTAACCCTTCTAGGTCTCACTCCTCACAGCCGCCGACTTTTGGAGAACGAAAGCTATTCCTGAGAAGGGCATCCCTTCAATCAAGACAACCGATGGTCCCAATGGCGCACGTGGTGGCATCTTCGTCGGCGGCACCAAGGTCAGTGACATTCGCCTGATATCGCAAGGATAACTGAGACTGAGCGTGTAGGCTGCACTGTTCCCTTGCGGTATCTCACTTGCAGCAACATGGAATAAAGATCTTCTCTACCAAGTCGGACAACATCTAGCCCTTGAAGTTCGAGCTCGATCAGCTGAAATGCTTCTCGCTCCAACAGTCTGCATGCACCGCCATCCCCTCGGCGGTCGTAACTTTGAGTCTTTCTCCGAAGACCCCCTTCTCACTGGAAAATTGGCAGCGCAATACATCAAAGGTCTTCAAGACAGAGGCGTTGCAGCGACCATCAAGCGTAAACATCGTCAATGACACAATTTGGTGGGAATGTGCTGACATTGAGATAGATTTCGTTGGAAATGAGCAAGAGACCAACCGGCTGACGATAGACTCGCTCATCACTGAGCGTCCCCTTCGGGAGATCTACCTGAAACCGTTTGAGATTGCTGTTCGAGAGGCTAACCCCTGGGCTGTCATGACTTCGTACAACCTCATCAACGGCGTGCACGCTGATCTGAACAAGCACACACTGAAAGACATCCTCAGAGGAGAGTGGGGATACGAGGGGTAACGAAACCATCGCATGTCATGGAATAACGCTGACTTGTCGCAGAACAGTGGTTTCCGACTGGGGAGGCATCAACTCATCGATCGAATCCGTGGAAGCAGGGTGCGATATCGAATTCCCCTACTCTTCCAAATGGCGTCTGGACAAGCTCGTCACAGCCGTCAATGAGGGTCGCATTTCGATTGAGGATATTAACCAAGCAGCTGAGAACGTACTCACGTTGGTGGAACGACTCAAGGGAGGTGATATGTCACCTGAGGCGCCTGAACGGGAAGATGACCGCGAGGAAACGAGGGAACTCATCCGAACCGCTGGCCACGAAGGTCTTACACTTCTCAAGAACGACGGTGGCATTCTCCCTCTGTGTCCCAGATCTACCAAGGTCGCTGTAATTGGACCGAACGCCAATCGACATATTGCAGGCGGTGGTGGAAGTGCAAGTTTGAACCCGTACTACAACACCATTCCGCTTGACAGCATCCGAAAGGTATCCAAGCAGAAAGTCTCGTTCGCCCAAGGTTGTCATATCCACAAGTGGCTCCCCGTCGCATCTGAGTACTGCACCGAACAGTCAGGCAAACCCGGCGTTCACATCGACTGGTACGCGGGTGATAAGTTCGAGGGCAATCCAGTGGTGAAGCAGCGCCGAACAAACACAGATCTCTTCCTATGGGACTCAGCGCCCCTGAGTGAAGTCGGTCCCGAATGGTCTGCCGTGGCCACGACGTTCCTTATGCCGAGGACAACAGGCAAACACACCATCAGCTTCATGAGCGTTGGACCTGGAAAGTTCTTCATCAATGACAAGCTGGTTCTCGATCTGTGGGATTGGACCGAAGAAGGCGAGGCGATGTTTGATGGATCGATTGACTACCTTGTTGATGTCGACATGGAAGCCGACAAAGCTGTTGAGCTGCGCGTGGAGATGACGAATGAACTTCGTCCCATTTCGAAACAGAAGCAGTTTGGCATCACCCACAAATACGGCGGCTGTCGTATCGGGTATAAGGAGCAAGATCAGGTGGATTATATTCAGCAAGCGGTCCAGACGGCTCGCGACGCAGATGTCGCTGTTGTTATTGTTGGAGTCGATGCTGAGTGGGAATCGGAAGGGTACGATCGGCAAACAATGGATCTTCCCGCCGATGGAAATCAGGACAGGCTTGTCGAAGCTGTTGTCAAAGCTAACCCCAAGACCATTGTCGTCAACCAATCCGGCAGCCCGGTGCATATGCCATGGGTCGATCGAGTGCCTGTAATTCTACAGGGCTGGTACCAAGGACAAGAAGCCGGCAATGCCCTGGCGGATGTCCTCTTTGGTATTGAGAACCCAAGTGGCAAGCTCCCAGTAAGTGATCTTCGCCCGTCGTGTATTCCACGCTGACACCAAGCAGAGTACATTCCCCAAGCGAATCGAGCACACCCCAGCATGGCACACCTGGCCCGGCGAGAACCACAAAGTACTGTACGGCGAAGGTCTCTACATCGGCTACCGACACTACGACCACGCCAAGATCGAGCCTCTCTTCCCCTTCGGCCATGGTCTCTCCTACACAACCTTCGAATACGGTCGCCCCGAGATCTCAACGAAGACCCTCACTCCCGATGGCGAAGTCAAGATCACCCTCGCCGTCTCCAACATCGGAACTCGCGCCGGTGCAGAAATCGTGCAGTTCTACGTCCACGATGAAAAGAGTCGCTTGCCACGACCTGAAAAGGAACTTGTGGCGTTTGAGAAGGTGTTCCTTGAAGCGGAAGAGACCAGGCATATTACCATCAAGTTGGATAAGTACGCTGTTGGGTATTATGACGAGACTGTTCCCGGTTGGATTGCTGAGGAGGGCGCTTTCAAGGTGCTGATCGGTGCATCGAGTACGGATATCAGGTAAGTTTCACCAACTCTGTTAGAGATAGCGCTAACCGTGTAGACAATCGACGAGGTTCAATGTGAAGGAGTCGTTTACTTGGGTGTTTTGAAGGAAACTGGGGGAGGATGGCTCGTAAGGAATTCGACAATGGAAGAATACCAAGAGAGTATCAGCTGTTCTTCAAGTCTAGGCGCATCGAGACACCGTGTGCAGAATGTTAAGTCATCATCGAGTGCTTGTGAAGCTTTTTTCGTGCGAGTGTGAAATGTCCCTGAGCACGCATCAGATAACTGTCCGGACGTGTCCTACCAAGTCACAACAACCGTTGAAACGGTTGTATTTGCATGTCACATCGAGCATGAGTTTATGAAGTGCTGGCTTTCGTCAAAGATGCCATTGAATCCCTTGACAAGTCCAGGGCCAAGGGTCGTGTCCCAGTGTTATTCTCATTCTGTTCTTGCATACGTGTTAGGACAAGACTTCGTCTGTAGTTGACGAAATGGACATACCTCATGTATCAAGATTATACTGCCAACGTGCTCTGGCCACGCACGTCGGCGATTGCGCATTTGTCAAGTCTCTGCGTTTTCACATCCACTATTGCCCATCCTAAGATTTTCGACGTCGCCTTGCTCAATCACGCTCCTCACGGTCCTTGCCCTCGGGGCTACGACTCCTGCTTCGTCCTCTGTTCCGTCCACCAGCGCCTCGTCCACGCCCAGGTTTGCCAGGCGGAGGTCGCACGAACGCAAAGTCCACCGAGATCGTCTGGTCGAGCAACTTCTGGTTATGCGCACCATCAATAGCAGCGCGAGCCTCCTCCAGTGTCGTGTACTCAATAAGCGCGTATCCCTAGAATCCCCCCACTGTATCAGCAATCCATCCCCTTGTTCAATGTGTTTTACGCGCTTACCTTGACGTAACCGCTTCTTCGGTCGAGGTTCAGGTGCATGTTCTTGATCTCGCCGTACTCTCCGAAAAGATCTTGTAGGGCCTCCTCGTCTGCTTCTTCGTGGACGTTTGTTACGACGATGATCCAGCCTTCGATGGAGCGGACGGCCGTGGCTTTGGTGTGTGTTTGCATGTCGGATTCGTTTCGCGCGGGGGGAGGGGGAGAGCCCGCCTCGACGTCAACGTCCATTTCCACGTCGGCCATTTTGTCGGGAAGTGGTCTGAGGGAGAGAAAATCGATGTATAGCGAGAAAAGTGCTGTTGTTTGTTTAAGTAACGGGAGCTACCTGCCAGAGTGCAGAGTTCAAGGTGGAATTGTCATCACGTGATGCGAGTAATGAGACCGAAAGCTTTCATGTTCGAATCATCAATTAATCTATTGGAGGTCATGGTCTCGAACTTGTCAGTGGCTTTGGACATAATAGATGCTAAATTTGAGATGTTCTACATCAATCATGATTTTTGGCATTTCCGTCAAATTTGGCATTCTACATCCTCAGGCACCAACAAGTCGAGGATGTCATCCATCAGCATGAGTCACTCGCCGAGAACTCCAAAGAATTTGCAGCGTCTACGATGCCCTCCAGGTTCTGTTTGGCCAAGTCGCCCATTCACCAGAAAATGCCCATATTCACAGTAGCAACATAAATTCCTTGCGCGAACAAATGTTTGTTGTATTGTGACAACTGACACCGGACGCCGAGTAGAGTCGTGTGGCTTCTTCGCCATTTCCTTTTTTATTCTTTTCGTAAGGGGGCTCAGCCTATCTTGCGACCCTGACCCAATCCATCACATCATCCCATTACTGAGTGAAGCCAACCATTGCTGTGTTGAACCGTGTCCGAAAGCCAACATTCCCGATACCGCAAATTCCTGTCGTTTGGACGAGTCGTTTATGAGCCGGGGTTGGGGTTCATCTGCATCCGAATCGTCAGCGCCTGTACCTGTGTGATGTGAATCTCCGGCTTCGAGTCTGCTCACCTTTCTCTTGCCACCAGTGAGGGTAACGTTGACAAAGCGACGGGTGTACTTGAGGCGCTTGAGGGCACGACCCTTGGGAGTCTTGCTCTTCTCCTGCTTCTCAACCTGTAGTAATCGCGATGGTTAGTGATCGAGTTTCGTCGGATTTTCGATGTCGGGGAGCCGTTGTCGTACCTTAGGAGTCTGAGACTTGACCTTGCCTGCGAGAATGTTAGCGACGACGAAAAAGACAATCATCGTGAGGGCGGGCGCAACGTACCGGCACGGGCAAGAGATCCGTGAACTTTACCCATGATGAATGATGTGCTTGGTGGTGATGTGGATGGTAGAGTCGAACGGCTGGCTGAAAGCGCGGTAAGATTTTTGGGTCAATTTGGCAAGTGTGTGGGCGGAAGGAGCGGTCCCTCACGTGAGCGGGGATAAGATGCCCTCGGAATAATTGGGTCCGAGTGGCGGATCAGAATGCTTATGTAATGCGCTTGGAGAGAATCGTCCGCCGGAGAGCGACAGACGTACAATAGCCATACAAGAGCCTGAAATTTTACTGTTTGCTTCTGATGACTTTCAGTTGATCTCAGCGATTATCTTGTGCTGAATTCTGTGTTTCTGTCGCGCTTTGGAGGACCGCGTGTGACGTCATTGAGTAATGAATCTGGCGGGCGGTTTGAGTTCGAACAGCTCTTAACGATATGGTGAAAAATGCCGATTTCATTGTATTGCCAGGCTCCCTCTCACAATAGTGAATACTTTTGTTTCATATAATAGCACAGCAGTTATGTATTGGTGCAAAGGTTACATCGTGTTATTCGGGCACGCAGGTACAAGATGTTGTGTGGCTCGGCATCGTGTTAGTGGCCATCCTGCTGGTCAATGAACATTTTGGGCGTAATAAGGGCTTACATCTGCTTCTTGGCTGCAGTATTGAGGTTCAAATCGTCTTGAATAACTATCGAGCAATCATGTCTCTGGTGTAAGTCTGCAAGCATGAGATATGAGACACCTGTTTCCATCAACCAGCTACCAACTCTGCCTTGAGTGGATTATCACATGGAGTTCATTTGTATCACCCATACATTATGTCAAGCTACATACTCCTTCCTATGATTTCAAAACTACATGCAATCAAAGAAAAGAAAGACCTGGCATTAGATACGAACCTCTGAAGGACTCCAATGCCCGTAGAAATGGTGCAACAATTGAACATAATCATCCCTCGACCTCGCCGTAGGGTAACCTTTTCAAAACCGCTCCTTCAACCGTCCCACCAGCTAAACCCCACTGTCTAGTCCTCCATCACCAAAGCACATGCGGGCATCTATTAAAATCTCAATCAAGGGTATCATTGACTTACATATCTAATTTGGGCGCTTCAACCATGGCCCATCCATAATGTCTTGCATCGCGTTGGCCGTTGACAAAAAGCACAAGAGTGGATGTTTTGCTATATTTACACAGAGCCCCAGATTCTTACAGGGTCCCAGCCGCGTGCATGGGGATGCGAGAATACGAGAGGGACATGAGGCCACGGCCACTGAGACCTGAACCTAACGGAAATATTTCCAGAAAGGAACTGAGACCTTGTCAATGTTTTAGATTGATCGTATTCTTCCTAAGACTTTTCGGGGAGCTGATCGTGCTGTCTGAGGCTGGCAATTGACTCAATCCCTTCTGGATGTTGGGTGGTTGGAATTGAACTAAACAATCCTATGTTGTAGAGAGTTCAGCGTGAGCGGAAGCCATGAGTTAAGATAGACTGATATCCAGCGTTGCCTCAATCGTATCAGGTCAAGTTCGTCGTTATCCGTTCCACCGTCTAACCTTCCAGCCCCAGATGCACGGCCCCAACCGTCCCGATCAATTACACAGAAACTCTAGGCGACCGAGAAACAAGAGACTGGTTGGTAGATCACATCATCGCGCAGCTAAAGTCTGTTGGTTAGCCTCTTAGCCTCCACGATACTTTAGCTATCTCTGATAGCGGGGTGGTTGGATCATGTCATGAGCCCTCTGATTGCTTCTTATCACCATCCATTTAATGGGCAGAAGGCTGGGATAGTTACACCATATGGCTCAAAGGATCAGGGGAATAATTAGAGAGAACAGGCCTGCCACGTTGTGCTACACTCGGTATTGAGTTTTATCGTTATCATCCAGCCTCCATCGCGCATAAGCGGTTCAAGTTTACCGGCCAGCCCCTCCTCCCAGCTCGCTCTACCCGCACGCTTTCTTCCGAGAGGCAAAGCAGAAAAAGACCTAAACGAGCTTCCATGCAGAACGGCTAAACCCCAGAACGTCAATTGCCTCAGTCGATGAGTTCGTATCCTTCCATACTGAGACAAAGTTTCTATTCGTGTAATTGCCTTATGGTTCCATCGAGCATGTGCTGCTATTTTTGGTGATCCCTGTCAAGTCTAAAAAAGGATTCGCTCGCTCTGTAAGGCCACATCGTGGATCACCCTCCCGCAGGTGCCGAACCAATGGCCCCGCGATTTGGGCCATGACACTTCAGCCACGCACGTCTTTAGTGCCCACCTTGTGAGTTCGTATTCAACCCACTGCTTGATTCTTACGAGCATCTTGCAGCTGAGGGTTTGAATCTAGCTGAGAAGGCAAAGAGTGAGGGGAAGAATTGGGAAGCATCAATGGTGATATCGAGAGACATCCAAATAGAATAGCCAGTGACAATTGAGAATCATGATGGATGCAGACATTGTTGGGTTGTCTTGCAGTGATTTACCCCAGTCAGGCTCTCAATGGACCTTGGACGATACTCCAGAAATCGATGCCGCCATCCCACAATGACAATCGCATCACGCACACAAACAGGCCTGATCCATTGTCGCTAGGTTGAGATATCATGATCCTTGGCCCAGACCGTCCCGCTACTCAGCTGGTTTGGGACTGGCCATCTGCAGCTAGTCCAAACTAACTGTAAGCCCAGAAAAAGAACTGCCAACCTGCAGCTGGGATATCGGCATCTTCTTGCTTGCTTGATTCTAAGCTTGTTTGGTTGATTGATTGCCTGACACTGCTTGGCCGGGCCACTCCAGATACAAACCTCAACACGGACGGAGAGCGGAATTGTCTGGAATTTTCGATTTCCACTGACTCTTCTTCCAACACTTAATCTCCCTTGCCCGTCTTCACATCTATCCCTGTTTCTCCCCTTCTAATTTATCTCCTACATATCCATGTAAATGGGTGCATGTTGTTGAGCCCAACCAACGTTGCATCCTCCCGTACCTGACCTCACCGATAACGCTTCCGCTCTTGTGTCACCATATTACAGAGCAATTCCCTCTCACCCAGCCCGCCCTCTTTTATTTCCCGCCTGTACAACAGTGACAAGAAAAAAGTAGGAGGGGAAGCTCTAGCTCGTCTCATCTCGTCTTGAGTCAATCCCACCACATCACGAGATACCCGCATCTTTTGCCCACCGCCTTTGCAACGACCTACTCACGACCGCATCCGTTGCAATTTCTCACTCAAAACCTCCCGCATTCGTTGGGATTTCTCAATTTGTTCAGAAGGAAAAGAAGGAGAAAAAGACGAATTGGAATGACAAGATTCCAAGCAATCTACCAATAAAACTCCAACCGAGACATCGTCACCCGCTTTTGACCTTAGCTCCCGATAACATCTTGCTCCGAACGCAGCAATTTCTGGGCGCATTCGGTCAGATTCACACAAACAAACACACGCGAAAAAGAAGCAGAGAGACTGTCCTCAGTTTTATTATTATTGCGCTTACCTGCAGCAATCGTCCTCACCCCACCTTGTCCAACCCAGCTCACGCGCAATTTCTCCCGACATTTCTTGTCTCACAGGACCTCGCAGCGCTCGCCCGCCAATTTCAGGTCAATGGTTCTCTTGAGCGTGTAGAAACACCCAAATCAAAAGCAGAAAGGCTTTCGTCATGCTCCTCGCTGCTCAACCGCCTCAAGGGCGCACTCGCTCAAATAGCTTGCAGCAAATGCTCGATCTGGAGAAGAAGCTCAATGTAAGCACAGAAACAGGCGGGATTCTGGACGGGTTGGCTGACGTACTCGCACAGTTTCAGCGAACACACCAAGGCTCTGTGCCTCCATCTCCGGCATGCACTGAAAGCAGTGGCTCAGTACCACCCAGCCCAGGCCACCCTCCTCGTCGTTTTGAGCTGGTGCCCAAGGATAAGAAAGGCCCTACGCCTGTTCGAAACTACTCCGCTGTTCCTCCCCCTCTCTTCTCAGCTCCTGAGCGCTCAGAATCGCCAAACATGATCGCCCGAAAGCCTGTCGGAAAGAATCTTTCTCAATCATCCTCATCGGAGCAGCTCAAAGACGACAAGCCCGCTCACAAGACCGTGGCGTTCATGTTTCCCCCTGATGTGGAGGAGCAGCGCTCTGTGTGTCAATCACCCACTTGGGAAGCATACGAGCGTCAGAAGAAGGAGAAGAAAGAAGAGAAGCGACAGGAGCTTCAGCGAAAAGAAGAGGAGAAACGAAAGGCCAAGGAGAAGGAACAAGAATTAGCCATGAACCAAGCCCTCGAAGAAGCTTGGAAGAACGCTCCCAAGCCTCGCGGTCGAAAGCTGAGCAAACCTAAACCGCCTCCTCCATCACTTGGAACTCAGGGGCGCAGCACAACTGAACCGCCTCAAACCACACAAAAGCGACGCTCTCGCTCGTCGAGCTTATTGGGATTCTCGATTGGTAGAAACAACGACGATCCCGAAGAGCCCAGACGCAGTCGTTCCAGTTCTCTCACCTCCATCTTCCGCAAGTCATTTGAGATCAAGCGTGCTTCGTTCGATGAGACCAGTCCTACCGGTTTCTTGGGCGGTAAGAAGCTTGAGAAGAAGAAGGACGACTTCCACCAGAAAGTCCTCGAAGACCAAGCCAAGGGCGACAGCAGAGTTCATCCCGCAATGCGAAAGTCGTTCCTCGGCCATGGGTCGTTTACACCTCTCAAGGTCAATCCCCAGCAGAAAGAGGAAGACGCCAAACGAAGAGCATACCCGCCTATATCCATCAACACATCCGGGGCTAGGGGTCAATCGAAACCGGCCAAGTCGCCTAGTCGAAGAGGCTCAGTCAATATCTATCTCTGGAGCGCTCGAGCTCGACGCGGTTCCGTCAGTGATGATTGCGCAGTCGCTGACACGGACGATGAGGGTGATCAGAACACTGCGCACACACCCGACAGCGAGATTCTGTACAACAAAGCTCAAGGTCTGAACAGACGAGGCGGTCTTTACATCAAGAAGGAGGAGGGCTCGATCAAAGATGGCGAACAAGGCGTTACACCTCGCTCTTCAAACCAGAGCATGAAACAAGCCGCCAAGCCCAAAGACACTGAGAAGCCTCCTCAGCAAGATACCATCACCGTCTCCCGCCCCCCAATAACAAACCCAACACAACCCCAAGCCCGACGCTCATCAACAGCATCAGGCCTCTCCATCCCTCCACCACCACCCCGAAGAAGCTCAAAGCGAGGATCCCTCACACTCCTAACCCGACTCAACAACTCCCAACCAGCGTCCGATGAGGCCAAGAGCGCTCCAGTCGAGTCCTCAAAGTCCAAGGAGAGACTGTTCAGACACAACCCCCCGAGCATCCGTTATGAACAGACTTCGCCGGGCGTGCGACCGAAGCCGATCACTGCTGACTCAGAACCCGCTGTGCCCACGAAATGGAAGCTTAAGGATGCTGCCAAGAGTGCATTCAGCAGAGGTCATTCAGCGCAGAACTCGGTTTCGTCGACGATGAGTGCTTCTTCCAAGATGAGCTCTGCATCTTCTGTTGGGCCGCCTGTGCCACCAAAGTCGGATTTGTCAGTGTCGAAGGGCTTGGCTGGTGCTAATGATGCCCCCATTCGCACTCAGCACGTTCACGCTCCGGTGAAGCATCTCGCTCCAGGAACTACACGCTCACCCATCGGTCGTCGCCCTACGACAAGCTCATCAGAGTCCTCATACTCGGATGGCATCCAAACTGTATCCCCCATGAGCACACCGCACACATCCCCTCCCCAATCCGAGATGGGTCACTCCCCCAGCATCGCAACCATCAAGCCCTCAATGCACGCAACCGCCGGCCCCGTCAGTCCCTACTGGTCCTACACAAACTCCCCCCAAATGGCACCCATCGATCGTTTCGACACCAACCCCTCCGACCCGGAAATCGATCCCATCCAAGAAGCTGCCAACAGCGTGATGGAAGCCTTCTCAAACGCCAACCTCCGCAACTCAACACCCCGCCGAACACCCGTCTCCTCCGACGAGACAAGCTTCGCCTCAGCACCAACATACCCGCCTCTCAAGCACAAGCCCCGAAGCAAAGGACAACTGCGCTCCGTTAAGAGCGGCCATAGGTCGACCGTCTCTGATCCGGAAGCAACAATCAAGACGCTGCGACGGCAATCCAACTTGGAGCTTCAGCACCACGGCGAACCGAGCGCCAAGATGTTTGTCGAGTGCTGCGCTTGCATGCGCTACCACGATATGCCAAGCAGGCTCTACGAAGCCATGTCCAACCCGGATGGAGTACTGAGCGCTGGCTCAACAGATTTCGCGGGGAGCGTGACCATGACGGTCAAGTGTCCCTGGTGCAAGCATGAGATGAGCACAAAGTGCTGCGCTGGATTCGCAGCCATGGTGTACATCAAGGAGCGATTTCACTAAGTTCATGTTCTCGACGAGCATTGATTTTCTTGTGTCTGACTATAGACAAATCTTGCACGACGCAATTTTGCTTTCTCTTATTCTACAGAATTGGCGTAGGTGGAAAAAAGACACGGCTAGTCTGAATAGTGTACAGGTTGCTTGGCTATAACAAGAACCATGGGAATTATTGTATTTAGTTTTTGACGAAAGTTGTAACGAGTCACGATATGATGAATCCAATAAACTGAACTATTATTCAACAAACTCACACGGTCTTGTCTAGACCCCTTGTTTGACGTCACATCCACTTTTCCCCTCTCCAAAGTCTAATCTCTTGAATGCCCTTCTTGGCAACGAGTCTATCGTTGAACTAAATTTGTTGAAAAGCGAACACCTTCCCGTCCAAGAATAGGCCGTAAATCACGATATCGAATGGCGGAGAAACGTGGTGGTGTCTGTTCTCAACGCCAAGACTAGGGTGCGATGACGGGCATGAAGTGAGACAATCTTCTAGAAACGACAAAAAGCAAAAGCAGGAATAAAACATGTGAAATAGAATTGAATAACCTGTTGCTGAATTACTGAGTTTCTTGCAATTGGATGTCGGGAATATCCTGCTTTGAGGGTTTGCGCGGCTCTGACGTCAGGATAAGCAGGGATCCGACGATGCCAGGTTTTGGAAGATGCAGATTCAAGAAATACCAATATCTACGTCAATTCAAGAGGGGAAATCCTCATATCACTTATTCTCGTCGTCTTCATCTTCGTCAACTGTAAATCTTATCTCAATCAACTCACCTTATCTCTCACCAAATCTACAACCTCTCACTAAACCACCACCACCACCAAAATGGGCGAACCAAAGAAAGGCACAATCAAGTTCCGCAACAAAGAAGGCACCCTCGACGCCTCCGCCCTTCTCTGGCGCGCCCTAACATCCGAGAAGCCAGAGGTCATGCGTAAATACATCACCAAGGACGCCGTCCTCTGCGAGCCAGACCAAAAGGTGTACTCACCCCGCACCGAGCCCTCTCTGGATGAGTACATGGAGGATGGCTACGAGCCCTGGACGGCATACAAGATCCACGACGAGCCTGAGTTTGTCGAGATCGACCTCATGGCCTCAGCGCTCAACTACCGCGTCACTGCGTGGAAGCTTCAGAATGGGGAGATGATGGCGACGGAGGCTTGGTGTCATAGCGTCTTTCGACAGGGACCTGGAGGGGATTGGAAGTGCTGTCTTCATCATATGGCCAAGGTCTAGATAAGACCTAGAGTGTTTAAGGTGTTGGGGATTGGCGAATTGGGTTTTTGGAGACTGTTTCTCAGCTATGTTAATTAACGACGTTAACGTTATCACAACCAACACTTTCTCAACCGTGCATCACCTAGTCAAGTGAAGTTCACGCCAAGCTTCAGCCTAACAGCGATAACTAATAAACAGAGTTTCTAATTGTCAATATTAGCTCACTCACCCTTGTCAGATAGGTAATAGTAACAGCAACCGGGACCGCCTCCCGGATGCATTAAACTCGACGGTTGGGGAGAAGTTGAGTTGAGCGCCAAGGGATCATTCAGGCGGGGGAGGGGCCCTTTATCTCCCCTTGTGCATCCAAGAGATGTTCTCTTTTCTGATTGTGGTCGCGTGCGTTTATCTGTATCTCTCTCGAAAGGCCATTGGCGAGTAGACTTGAAATGGTGGCTGTCGATCAGGCTGAACAAGAAATCCTACACTTGACACTTTCTCGAGCAAGGATTAACACGAAAATATTCGAGCGTTCGGTCTCTTGTTTGGGGTCTGATTGCTTTCCCTTGGCAGCCTGGGCGTTTTTGCCTCCAGCGATGGTCATCGACTCAAGCAAAGCATGGTGTGCCACAGACAAGAAGTCTTGTCGCTCTTGGCTTTCTTGTCATAATGAGCGTTTATTGAGGCCCTGGTTGCAGACCTGCATGTCCCTTCCATCCGGTCGATGATTCTGTGATCCGAGGTCATCATCGATCGCTTAGCAGGATTCTGACTCCATGCTTGATTGTGTCTTCGGCCATTTACTTGCGAGCTGTAAGACTGTGACGTCGTGCCATCGCCAAGTTCAACACAGTCTCGCTTCTTCGCAATGAACAGATATCGCAATCGAGACTCGAGCATCTGCTCACTTTCTTCGGCGTGGACCGGGCAACCGGCTTCGTCTTTGCTTTTTGCCTGTCTGCCTGTGTTATAACCGACCACTTGGTCCGCGGATGGCTGTCGTATTACGACTTGTCTCAAGCCAAGGCTCTTGTCAAATGCTTCTTCGCTCTAGGATAGACTTGGCGAGAAGCACGACGCGGAGAGTTTGAGTAATGAAATGATCAATGTCAAGCAGCAGTCCCAACCTCTCTCGTCCTCCCCCAGACCAAACTCTCTCTCCTGATGCAATGCAACGCCGTCCGCTCCGGGGTCCTTCAGCGGAGGGCACGTGTCCTCCTCTGTCAACCTCTTCGCTACGAGTGGCTCCGCCCAAGCCCACTCCCCACTCCGCCGCCCCACGACAACCCTGCCTCACCCAAACACCGCTCGCCTTGGCAATGAGACGCTTGTGGGGCCGCTGACCGTTCCGCTCCATTACTGAACAGAACAGGGGCGTGTCCGTTTTTCTGCTGCCGTTTGTTCTCGTGTTCCCTTTCCCTTTTGCTCTTCCTGCAGCATGTACGTTTTGATCCTCTTGCAGCAAAATATTGTCACAGAGGAATCGTGGATGGTTGCGAGCACTTCTTGTATCGTGGCTACACGTGTCGAGAAGCTTTTTGGTGATCAACTTGGCGCCTTGTATTGACTTGGCTTCAGACATCCATCTGAGGTTCGAGATGGTGGGTGGACCTTCGTACCCTGTAGCTGTTTCTCAAAATCTACCTCGTACTCTGTAACTAACCATGATACGCGTAACAAAGAAAGATAGTATACGGGAGATAGTATAGATCCGCCTCCGTGTAGCAGATAGATCTAAATCTCAGGCTGCAGCACCAACGAGATAAAGCACCGAAAAGGCCCGACCAGTATTTTGAATGTATCCGCTCGGTTTTCGTCTCCAAACACTATCTGTAACCCCACAAGGATCGTCCATGGGGAATTAAAAAGAAAAAAAGAGGCTCGAGAGCGTCGCACATCTTGAGGCCTTCAATTGTAGAGGCCTAGACCGCATCCATCGCGTGAATGCTTGGCTGCGGCGACATGGCTGAAGCTCTCGTCACTTGAATGGTTCACCCCAGAGTTCTCGCAAGCCATCGTGGAAGCCTGGGGAAATCTGACGCTTATGCCAGGGCTCTTGAAAAGCCAAGACACAGTTCCTTCGAATTATGGTACGATAGTATATCACCCGGTGGATTTGAGAGCTTTTCGGCCAAGTTCCATATCGCCAAGTGCTTGGTAGACCCAAGTCCCTGCGGCTGATAACGATGAATCTTATTGTTTCACAGAGACGGTCGTTGAAGATACGGTTCCGAATGGCTCGCAGGAAAGAGGCTCGGCTTACTACTTCTGAGGGTGAGCCGCAATGGTGCTCCGATATTTGTTGAGATGATCGCCGAAGCCCGAGCGTACCCATCTGCCGTGTATCAAGGCATTCGCAAACTCCCCGGCCGATGTTCATGTCCGTGCCCGAGACCCTGCCAATTCCTGCTCAAAGACCTCCGGCGCCGGCTCCCCAGGTTTTTGATGACTTTGGCCGCCGTTTCCGCGACAAACAAGACCGAGCATCACGATGTTTATGCCGAAGTCCGTTCATGGCTGCCCAAGATGATCCCATTAATAGATCAAGGGCTTATAACAGCTGCAGTGTGTTGTTCTCCGGCAATAACGGCAACTATACAAGCCACTCAATGGTTGGTGAGCAAGTTAAAAGGCTGCACGTCCTGGGACCTGCAGCAGAATTACTTTTTCCTTCCGAACGGAGATAGACAAGTCCGGGTATATTGTTCCCCGTAAAGTAAGTCAATGGTGCTGCGATTCCTCAGTCAAAGCAACCCCCCCCACGCATTGTCTCACGTCCGCAGCGAAGTGTTGCGAGACCGACACATCCGGGTTAAATCCCCCCTCTTCTCAGGAGAAAAGAAAGAAGACAACATCTCCGCCCCGCCACAGAGAGGCTTCCATCTGGAGACCGGGGCGCCTCCGTGGGGAGGTTGACGCCCCGCAGTGTCCGCCCCGAGACAACACCCGGAGACAACGGATCCAATGGTAGGAGGAGAGTGAGTGAACCCCGTTTATTTTTCTTCCCGTGGGAGCCTCGCAGTGGCCTGTGAGAGACGCGCATGGATTGTGCTAGGCGTAAGCGCCCCGTTTCTGTGAGGACAAAGTGTCGTCTAGAGTGGATCGAGAGAATCCTAATTCCCCGTTCTTGCTGCGGCATACGGCGCTTCTCTCGTTCCCGCCTTGGTAGTTCACCATAGTCAGGCGTCAGCGTCTCCGCGTCCGGCGTCTCTTTTGAGCTGCGAGAGGCAGCGATCGACGGCTATGTTCTTTACCGTCTGTCTTACGTTCCTTGGATGGATCCATTAGTAAGTATACAGAGACAAGGGAGGCTAGCGTATGTATGCGCGTGAGTCGTAGAGAATTGGCATTGTATCTGCTCGAGAAGTTGTATGTAATCGCAATGCAACGCGCAGGCTCTAGGACATCTCATTCGTCGCTCAACACGCTGTTGGAATGAGGCTAAAAGGAATAGCGCAGAGATTTCTGAAGGAGATTGTGCACCAGGATTAGTGGACCCAGGTTCAATAACATGCCGATGATTTAAGCTTATTGTCACGTTGGAGGAGAATCCTGGCTGATCTGGCGGAGGACTCATTACGTACCATGTACTCGCATGCCGGGATGGCTTCTAGAAGCAGTGGAAGCCGTTCACGTGGCGGATACTGGCCTGACAGCTGAGAGATAAGCTCAGTGGCAAAAGCCACAGAGATGGTGTCGTTATCGTTAGTGCACTAGCACCACGTGTGTTGAGCCCCTGTTTATCTGGAAACGCTAAACACCAAGGTACTTGGGCTAGCTAAGGCGTCCTCCAGACTTTGGGCAAAGATAAGAGACCGTGACTAACACCATCAAGTCCTCTGCCAAGGGTGGCAGTGCCTGCACCTCATCCTTGGCGAAGATTTGCGAGGGAGTTTTCTCAAAGGGGATAAGCTAAGCAAAGTTGCGTAACACGTTGAGCAGCCCGTCTGCTCAGCCAAACATATCTCAAGATCTGATCTTGAACCCCAAGATCTCCGTAGTTCCAAGTCACGAGACTGGCCAGTAACACAACGGGCAGCTTGGATTTACAGCTCCGTGCCGTGCAGTCTCGGACCTCCGTGATGTAAATCCGGGCCGTAACGCGAGCTGAAAGAACAACAATCGGTTCATACCCGGCCCCGTTTCTTCTGTCGCAGGTGAGATATGAGGTTTTGCCTCTCAAGTGAACTTGATTGATGCCTACGGACTTACAGCTACGACATCACCCAACGTGCAGATAAAAAAACAGGCCAGAAGAACAAAGCAATAAAACGGAGTCCAGGTTGACGATGGTTGCCCACGACCCAATGACGTGACGACTTGGCGGGCAGAAATTATGTATGCCCAGAGAATGCCAATACTGATCCTTCCTCGTCGAGAAGAAAATACCACCGAAGCAGACCACATTACAGAGTTGAATCAATGGTGTGTGTCATGGGCGAGGAAAAAAAAAGAGGGGAGGGGGTAGCTCTAGGCAGGACACTCGTCTAACGTCGGTTCTAGGGGCCATATGCACTGAAAATGCAGTGAACTGAACTCGGTTGCAGCGAGTATCCACCATCGGTGACGGCACTGGGAAGGGTCCCTGAAAGCCTCACGAGAGCCTCACCAGGTGAACAACGAACGAGCAAGGCTTCAAACAAGGCTCTGACATTGCGAACCCCAGCGCAGCACAGCACTGACGATGTATCCTGTGATTACCGCTATTTGGGTCCCCTCTTCCAAGGCAATTCGAATTCGGGTTTACTCTGAACCTAGTATCTTAGTCAAGGTGCAGTTGGTATGGCTCTTTTTTAACCCTTGTCTCCCAAGAATACCAAGCCTCTGGTCGCCCACTCAGGAAGGCCAATTGATGCCGAGCCCGCCACGCCGCGTCACAGGATGCTTGGTAGCCATCTCCAAATGACGTGCCGACGGCGAGCAAGCCCTCTTGAACCTACCGTACAGAACGGCGCCGTGTGCTACGTCTCACCAATCCGAACCCCAGACCTGCCCCGGGGCGGAGTGGACTCCTCGGACAAGGCCAGGGGGCGTATACTCTAAGAGTCGTTCTCTGTTCAACACAACAACAAACCAAGGTTTCGTATCATCGCCAAGACTCTCACAGAATGCCCAATCCCAATGCCTCCCCGCCTTTGGAACAGAGAAACTGCAGCGCAGAGAAGGAAAAATTGGGTAATGCTCTTGGCCATGTGGGGTCCGCTGGAGATGGTGAAATCCATCTCTCAACCCAGATAGTGAGTGACTTGAGCCAAGACTCTGGCGAGATAAGCATTGACTGTTCTTCTGTCGTCCAAGATGGGACAGACGTCTATAAGACCTTCCCCATCTCCCCGCACGATCAATTCTTGTTCTTCTCTTCCTCTCCCCAAGGATCTCTTCACTTAGATCTCCAACAAAGCCCTTCCGACGCCAGACGAAAGGCTTCCTGCAAATCATCTTACAGGAATCCCCAGACATAGGCTTAAGGGTCTTTCTTCAACTCATGTATACATTCTAAGCCAGCACCGAGTCGAAGATATATATAACAACAACAACAAGCACGCTGGCGACCCGCTAGCTTTCGACTTACAACCATGGCTAAGAAGGACGACTCCGTCGACAACCATGTCTCTGGCCAGAGCAACGAGCCCATGAGCCGTCCCGCTCACGCTTTGACATTCAACCAGGTTGTCGAGGAGCTCAAGACTGATACCCTCAGCGGTCTCACCGAGGCCGAGGCCAAGCAACGACATGAGAAGTTTGGCAACAACGATCTCGGCGAAGCTGATGGTGTTCAGCCCCTCAAGATCATCATCGCTCAGGTCGCTAATGCTATGACGCTGGTGAGTTCAAAAACAGCCCAGTCCCCTCCCTCATTAGCCCCCACACACTCCAAAGTTTATGGTTTAAGCATATCTCGATGGCTGAACTATTTATTTTTTTCGCCTCTGGACTGCATATTACCTGATTAGGCAGCCCGTCGCTTTTTCCCCCAACCCACCTGCTCACACCACATGAACACCCCTGTTGGCGCTATGTTGATGATTACTGACGTCTGCCAAGGTGCTTATTCTTGCCATGGCTGTTTCTTTCGGTATCAAGTCATGGATTGAGGGTGGTGTCGTCGCCTTCATCATTGGTCTCAATGTCACTGTCGGTTTCTTCCAGGAGTACTCTGCTGAGAAGACCATGGACTCTCTGCGGTCCATGTCTTCTCCCACTGCTAGTGTTGTGCGTGATGGAGATTCCAAGGTAGTTCCCTCCGTTGAGGTCGTTCCCGGTGATCTTGTGGAAATCAAGACCGGAGATACGATCCCTGCTGATATTCGGTGAGTAATCCATGCCTGGCACTTACACTGGGGCTTTTTACTAATTAGTGCAGACTTATTGAGGCCGTTAACTTTGAGACTGATGAGGCCATGTTGACTGGTGAGTCTCTCCCCGTTCGAAAGAACGAGGATGAGGTCTTTGAAGACAGCACTGGACCTGGTGACCGTATCAACGTCGCCTACAGCTCTTCCACCGTCACAAAGGGTCGTGCCAAGGGTATCGTCTTCGCTACCGGCACCAGTACTGAAATCGGTGCTATCGCTGCTGCCCTCCGAAAGAAGGACAGCAAGGTCCGTCCCGTGAAGCGCAAGGCTGATGGTTCCGCCAAGCCTCACCGATATCTCGAAGCCTACACTCTCACCTTCACCGACGCTGTTGGCCGTTTCCTCGGCGTCAACGTCGGCACACCTCTCCAGAAGAAGCTCTCCCGTCTGGCAATCTACCTCTTTGGCACTGCTGTCATCTGTGCCATTATCGTCCTTGCTGCCAACGACTTCGATGCTTCCCAGCAGGTTATTATCTACGCCGTTGCTACTGGTCTGTCCATGATTCCCGCTAGTTTGGTCGTCGTCTTGACTATCACCATGGCTGCTGGTACTAAGCGCATGGTTGAGCGAAACGTTATTGTTCGTAACCTCAAGTCTCTCGAGGCTCTTGGTGCTGTTACCGACATTTGCTCTGACAAGACTGGTACTCTCACTCAAGGTAAGATGGTTGCCCGTGGAGCCTGGACTCCTGGAAAGGGAACCTATCTCATCGAGAACACCACTGAACCTTTCAACCCTACTATTGGTGACATGCGCTGGTCTCGCAGCCAGCCCCATGAGCTTCCACTTAAGCAGGGCGGTGATGAATGCGGTTCTGTTTCTCCCATCAGCGAGCTTCTCAACCAGTCCAAGTCTTCTCTCGTCAAGTTCCTCGAAGTTGCTTCTCTCGCCAACCTTGCCACCGTCAACGAGAAGAACGGTGAATGGCACGCCCGCGGTGATCCCACCGAGATTGCCATCCAGGTCCTTGCCTCTCGTTTCGACTGGAACCGTCTCCGTCTTACCAGCCACGATGCTGCCAACCAGTACAGTGAGATCGCCGAGCTTCCCTTCGACTCTGATGTTAAGCGCATGTCCGTCATCATGAAGGACAACCGAACCAGCCAACTCTTTGCTTTCACCAAGGGTGCTGTCGAGCGTGTCATTGGTGCCTGTGCTACATACTGCCCTGAGGACAACGAGGAGCAAGTCCCCATCACCGATGAGTTCCGTGAGCAGATCCTCCGTAACATGGAGTCTTTTGCTGGAATGGGTCTCCGTGTCCTCGCTCTTGCTTCCAAGCCTTACAATGTCGACATGAAGAAGGGTGATGAGATTGACCGCACCACTGTTGAGTGTGATCTCGTCTTCCGTGGTCTTGTTGGTCTTTATGATCCTCCCCGTCCTGAGTCTGCTCCCGCTGTCCGAGAGTGTCACCAGGCTGGTATTTCCGTCCACATGCTTACTGGTGATCACCCCGAGACTGCTAAGGCCATCGCCATTGAGGTCGGTATCCTGCCTACCCGTATGGATCTTGTCGCCGAGGACACTGCAGCTACCATGGTCATGACTGCTACCACTTTCGATGGTCTTACCGATGATGAAGTCGACCAGCTTCCATTCCTCCCTCTTGTCATTGCCCGATGTGCTCCTCAGACCAAGGTCCGCATGATTGAAGCCCTGCACCGCCGAGACAAGTTCTGCGCTATGGTATGTTCTCCCTTGTCTCTTTTTCTGATGTCTCATGCTAACTTCACAGACTGGTGATGGTGTTAACGATTCTCCCTCTCTCCGCCGTGCCGATGTTGGTATTGCCATGGGTCAAGCCGGTTCCGACGTTGCAAAGGATGCATCCGATATCGTTCTCAGCGACGATAACTTCGCCTCCATTGTCGCCGCCATCGAGGAAGGTCGCCGTATCTTTGACAACATCCAGAAGTTCATCCTCCACGTGCTCGCCACCAACGTCGCCCAAGCCGTCGTCCTTCTCGTCGGTCTCGTCTTCAAGGATAAGACTGGTCTCTCCGTCTTCCCTATCGCTCCTGTCCAGATCATGTGGATCATCATGATGACTTCTGGTCTTCCCGACATGGGTCTCGGTTTTGAGCGCGCTGTCGCTGGTATTCTTCGCCGACCCCCGATTTCTCTCAAGACTGGTGTTTTCTCTCTCGAGTTCATCATCGATATGTGTGTCTACGGTCTTTGGATCGCTGCTCTGTGCCTCAGCGCCTTCGTCCTTCGTCTGTATGCCTTCGGTAACGGCGAGCTTGGTGAGGACTGTAACGATAACTACAGCGACAGCTGTGAGACGGTCTTCAAGGCCCGTGCTACTACCTTTGCTTGTCTTACCTGGTTCTCCCTCTTCCTCGCTTGGGAGATGATTGACAAGCGCCGATCTTTCTTCCGCATGCAGCCCGGCTCCAAGCTCTACTTCACCCAGTGGATGCACGATGTCTGGCGCAACCAGTTCCTCTTCTGGGCCATCATGCTCGGCTTCGTCACCCTCTTCCCCATCCAGTACATCCCCGTCATCAGCGACACCGTCTTCAAGCACAAGGGTATCACTTGGGAGTGGGCCATCGTCTTCATCGCCGCCGGTCTCTTCTTCGGCGGTATCGAGGCCTGGAAGTTCGCCAAACGAGTGTACTTCCGCCGACAAGCCCGCAAGAACCAGGGCGTCGAGTGGAAGGACATGGACCTTGAGCAGCGCACATTCGGCGAGTATCTCACCCCCGACTCCAGCGAAGCCAGCGTGCGTCACGACTCTGAGAAGGTTGACGCACAAGCTGCCGCTCAACGTAACAACGCCGAGAAGAAGGCGTGAACGAATTTCCTAGTCAAGGGAAAAAGGTTCTTTGCTATAATTCTGCCAATGAAGAGGTAGATAGCCCAAAACTCAAAACGGTGCAAACAACGGAGTTATAAAACGTGGAAGGGTTTAAGAAAAAGGTGGATGAGGAGGAAATGACCGAGCCATAGACATGAGATATGAGCTCGCTACCGGAGGAAACCCTAAAATGAACCACAGAGGACGCCGTTGGCTGTAATGAGAGGAGGATGAAGAGGATCATGGAAGGATATTCCAGATCCTTGAGATTACCTATGGATAAGCGGAAATAGTTCTCTAATGAAGTCAAATGTTAAATCATGAATCAATTAATTCCTGAGTGACTCACCTATCTAATGTTCAAAGTGATTGTGTTCCCTGTGAGGAACGTTGGCGACGTGGAACGAAATTCCGTGCCGGATGCTCGGAGGGGTGAGGGACATGAGCCTCAGCCACTAACAAAGGTATCACCAATCCCGAAACTGTCCATTTGATCAAACTGAACTGAGATATAATTGGACTGACCGTTAAAGTCGCGTTTCACAGTTCGAGCCTGAACCTTCAACTGTGAAATCCTACGCTGGTGCGTTAGCGTGACGCGTGGTAAGCACTTGAGCGTGGCTTATTTTGCGGTCTGAAGATCAATATCTTCAAGCCAAAGCCCCCCAAAACTCAAACTCTTCCCAGCTCTCGATCACTCAAAATGTCAAACAAATCAACCCCCAAGCCAATGCGAGACATGAAAGTCCTCTGTCTCGGCCTCCCCCGCACAGGCACAGCATCCATGGCAGAGGCTCTCACTGATCTCGGCTACAAAGACGTGTTCCACGGCCTCAAAATCCTCGACGACAAAGAAGCCTGGAAGAATCTCGAGCGCGCAACAGACGCTTCATTCCCGAATCTTTCCACGTACACTGGAAAACCATTCACTCGTGAACAGTGGGATGAGATCTGGGGAGAAAGTGAAGCCACTACTGATGTAGCGTCCATCTACGCCCCGCGGCTAATTGAGACGTACCCCGATGCCAAAGTCATCCTTGTAATTCGAGATTTCGACCCTTGGTTCAAGAGCGTTGACGATAGTGTCCTCAAACAACTCTGGAACCCAATCGCCGAGTTCTCCATCAAATTCGTTGAGCCGCTCCTTGGGTCTAGAGCAGGCCCAGCGGCGCGAAAGCAAATGCTAGGACTTTTCCAAGCTGATACAGTTGAAGAAGCTCGTAAGAACGCAAGAGAAACATATGATCGTCATCATCGTGTTATTCGAGAGATGGTGCTAGAGGGACAACTACTCGAGTATCGCATGGGTCAAGGCTGGGAGCCCATTTGTGAGTTTCTGGATAAGCCTGTGCCGGAGAAGGAGTTTCCCTGGGTGAATGAGGCAGCGGAACTACGGAGAATTGTGAAAGAGAAGGCTAAGAGCAATCTTATTGCTGCTGTGATGGTTGTTATGCCGTGGGCTGGTGCGGTTGCTGCTTTGGGAGCTGGATACTGGATGGTGTATAAGAGATGATGAACTTGTGACAGAGTATGCAAGCGATGTTGTTGAACTGAGATCGCTGATTAGTCGCCTTGATGATTGCGCCATCACATGTGACTGCCGGGCAACCACTTCGACCATCCATCTCGATCCGTGATCTGTACCTGAGCTTACGTGGTATCCCTTCCACGCCCGAATAAGCTTCTCACTTCCGAGGAACAGTAATCCCATCTACGCAATCACTGACCTCAAAATCCCTCTCATAGTCTTATAAAGGCCGCTCATCTTGGCGATGCATCCTCGGAAGATTCTAGCCCCACGCATGATGTCTCCCGAACCAGGGTTTTTAGCACAACCAAAAAGGCTTGGCCAATGTCACCTGGGTTATTAAACATAGCCCCAGGAACAAAAACCAAGAGAATGGAGCGCTAATTTTAGGGTTTGGAATATGCTTATCGCGCTGTGATGGAGCCTCTGCCGATCACTCGACGTCATGACGATTTCGACATGACGCAGCAGCCGAGCTGTCGAATGAGAGGGTTGATTGATTAGGGAAGAATGATGGAAGTGGTGAGGAGATGGGTGTAAGAGGCGAAGATGAGATGTATATAAGAGACGGATCCGCGACGGAAGTCTTGCCGTTTAAACCCACACTCTACATCAAAGCTTTACTTCACTTGACCTCAACACTACTTTATTTTCACTCAATACTCGAACAAAATGGCTGACCTCATGAACAAGATCAAGGAGACACTGGTCCCCTCCAACACTGAGAACAACAACACTGGCTCTCACCAAGAGTCTCACAACACTGGTTCTCTCCGGGAGACGTACAACACCAGCTCCAATAACACTGAGTCTTTCAACAACACCTTCAACGCCAACCAAAACAACCAGCGAGAACTTGGTTCCAACTCCCGCGTTTCTCCCCTTGAAGCAACAAGCAATCAGAACCAACACACCGAGGGTGTCCGCACGGGAGACAGGATCAACTCTTTGGTAGAGAACGTTCCTGGTGATCCCTCATCCCAGTCAAAGCCTTCGTAAGTTTACCCTTTGCACATGCAATAGTATTCTATACTGACATCCACTTAAGAAACACATCATACCAGAATGATATGCACAAGTCTCCCGGCGCCACTCTCGACGCTGCTCGTGCTCCCCCCTCTGCCCTTAAGGAGCACCTTGGAGAGCCTATCATTGAGCATGACTATCCCCATGAGAGCACGACTAAGCGACACTCTTCTGTGAGCCACCAGGAGGAGCACTATAACCTCAACTGAATGGATGGGGATGAAGGAGTGGTTGACGTTGGATACTTGTAATAGATGGGACTGTTGTATGATAGCGCGGTAGCGGTGGTAATAAACCAGTTAACATTGACACTTCATGTTAAGGATGACATATATGATGTTTATGTGATGATGATTAATTCTGAGCAGCCGTGAAGAGATACAGCTTCCATGCGAGCCCTCTTTTTAACCATGTCACCCATTACAGGCGGCAGGTTTTGCGTTTGCCGAGTCCCTGGACCTAAATGCCGTTGAGGTCCGCAATGCAATGTGACGGAACCGAAGAACCTAAATCAATTCTTCTCCGGCTACTTATTCTTGACGGTTTCCCATACTCACTCACTCAGCGGGGACCGGCTAATCGTGCCCATCGCACATCGCCGAGACTCCCCGCTCCGGGCCGGATCCACCACCCGGACGCTATTCCAAAAGCCGCAGCTCCGCGCCGGCAGCGGAATTCTGATCGAGAGCTGACGCAGGAACACAGGTTCCGCCGGATCATCAAGCCAAACACCTGCCGCGCTAATGAATTGTTGAAAGTGAGAACGATGGTCAAGGGACTGCTCCAAGCTCCGGATGCATGTTCGGAAGCCTGCGTTGTCTTTAGCGGGAATGAGCCGGTAGCCAAGCCATATCATGATCTGAGTCGATGATCTGAGAACCGCGACCCTTCTTTCTTGACTGATCATCCAACAATGCCATGCCAATATCCACTGATCTCTAGCTTCACAGCTATGAAATAGCCTTGGAGCTTTCCCGGTCTAATTCTCACCGACGGATCCCACTCCACCGTTTCCACTCTTCTCATTCGCGCGGTTAAATGCTCTGGCTAAAGTGCCCTCATCTTCAGCACCAGAACCTCAAGCGCTCCCGTCATGACAGCCACACCCCATATTTAGAGAAATCCCGTCGGGTCTTGTGGTCTCGATATCATGGCTTCTTGATTGGCGAGGGTAAAAACCGTGGGGGTGTAACCATCATGTCAACTCAACGGGTATTTAGCTCCTGTGTTTGATGGGAGGGAGAGAGGGACCATGTGATGAAGTTGGGGTATATGAGCCGCTGCCCTCATCAGCAGATTCTGGCCATGATCTGAATTTTTTTACTTATTGTACAGAGATTTGTCGTTCAGGCTATTTCTGCAATTGCGCTTGGTGATAGTGACGGTGTTGGTGAACTCCACTGTGATCCATATAAGACAGGACATCCCACTTTGAGCTACGAGCGACGAACCTACTTAATCCTCCCACGACACGCGATTCAATTCTCCTCCTCTTCACCTCTTCTCTCACCTCTCAATTTCTCTCAATTACTCACTAAACAACAGCAACAATGGCCAGCGTACGTCTTGCCCAGCTCATCGCCTCCCTCACATCATACCCCGCCATCATGGCCCCTCATGACGTCTCACTAACACCCCCCAGAACCTCTCCTTCGTCCTCAACAAGCCCAACGACGTCTCCTTCGAGGAGCGCCCCAAGCCCACCCTCTCAAGCCCCCACGATGTCCTCGTCGCCGTTAACTACACCGGCATCTGCGGCTCCGACGTGCACTACTGGGTCCACGGTTCCATCGGCAAGTTCGTCGTCGAGGACCCTATGGTTCTAGGCCACGAGTCCGCCGGCACAATCGTTGAGGTCGGCTCCAAGGTCAAGACCCTCAAGGTCGGCGACCGCGTCGCTCTCGAGCCCGGCTACCCCTGCCGACGATGCCAGAACTGTCTCGCCGGAAAGTATAACCTCTGCCCGGATATGGTGTTTGCCGCTACACCACCCTACCATGGAACTCTGACCGGTTACTGGACTGCCCCTGCGGACTTCTGCTTCAAGCTTCCTGATAATGTTTCGCAGCAGGAGGGTGCTCTGATTGAGCCCCTCGCTGTCGCTGTGCACATCGTCAAGCAGGCCCGCGTCAAGCCCGGTGACTCTGTCGTTGTCATGGGCGCTGGACCCGTTGGTCTTCTCTGCGCCGCTGTCGCAAAGGCCTACGGCGCCTCCAAGATCGTCAGTGTCGATATTGTCCAGAGCAAGCTCGACTTCGCCAAGGACTTCGCCTCCACCCACGTCTACGCATCTCAGCGCATTGCGCCCGAGGAGAACGCCAAGAACATCTGCGAGCTTGCTGATCTCCCCGAAGGCGCTGACGTCGTCATTGATGCCAGCGGTGCTGAGCCCTCAATCCAAGCATCTATCCACGTCCTCAAGAACGGCGGTAGCTACGTGCAGGGCGGTATGGGCAAAGCCGATATTACCTTCCCCATCATGGCATTCTGCATCAAGGAGGCTACAGCCAGTGGATCATTCCGCTACGGTGCTGGTGATTACCCTCTCGCCGTTGAGCTTGTCGCTACCGGCAAGGTCGATGTCAAGAAGCTCATCACTGGAGTTGTTGAATTCAAGCAGGCTGAGGAGGCTTTCAAGAAGGTCAAGGAGGGAGAGGCGATCAAGGTTTTGATCAAGGGACCTAACGAGCAGTAAAGGAGAGGGTGATGAAGATATGAATGACTATGAATGAGAACTAAAAGCGAAAAAGATATCCGGGCATGGGATGGCTTGGATCATATGAGGCGGGGCGGCGGGTGAAGGCGTTTTGTCATGAGCGGACTTGGTATGAGTCCTTTACATTATAGCATCGTTGTAAGGCACTTAATAGATGTGATTTGTTTCACTTGGACCCTTGTAGATTGACCACGGGTAGCAGGCGGGTGTCTGGGATGAGATGCATGGAGAACCGCGGGCCCCTTGATGTATGGAGTAACGAGATGCCAATTGGCGGCGTATTTGTCAGAGACTTTCCAATTCTATCGTCCAAGGCAGCCTTACCCTCGTACTTTACTGGCACAAAGACCAGATTATTAATTGAGTCTTGCTGAATACGCCCTTCCAGTGGCTCCCGCGTATCCTCTCCAATCTCCCACCATCCTCCAATTCCGCACTCTCCCTGCAATACATCACCCATTCCGCCCCTCCACAACTTAGCTCCAACGGCTGAACAAGCACAGCCCATGTGCCATCTCCACTCTCCGCATTCAGCTGTTTTCCCATCAGGACTCTCCAATAAGACAAGCCTCGCCCGTCTTACATCTCCTAAAAGAGCACAAATCTCACCTTTTATTGAACACTCTACGAGCAGCTAGCTTTTCTGACAAGAAACACAAACGCCCTGGTAAAGTGAGAGTGAGAGTGAGAAGCTTGTCGGCAGATCTTATCCATGTGATCGACACCGGCATGGGTTGTTTAGCGAAATCCTTCATACATACAGGGATCTGCACCTCAAACCAAATCTCGCGCAGCATGCTCAACTGGGACGCACTTCTCCTCAAGCTTCAATCTCTTAACTCGGGCCTTGTCACTCGTCAATAAATGCATTTCCATTTAGCAATCGAGCTAGAAACTCCGTTGCTTCTAGTGAAACGCCTCAGTGAGTATTTTAAGGAGCAATAGCTTCAAGTGGCTTGTCGCACTGCCCAGATTTCTCGACTTCAATTTCCACAAGCCACTCCGCCTTTAACGGCATTTGTCTGTTTTACTCTTCGTGCCTTGTGTCCTGCAGGGGTGTTAAGTAGGGTGGTACCGTCGTGACCCTATTTTCGTTTGCTGTCAATTAAACTTAACCACCACCAAGGCATTCGACATTACACTCGCGTAACGGCCGACGATGACTCAACTCTCGATAACAAGAAATAAACAGTAAAACATATCAGAGATCATCGTAAGAAGATGCGTATATGGCCTCGATATTCGGACAATTCTTCAAAACACTAGAAACCATGGCCTGCCCCCTCCACCCCAAGAGAGCCCAACGGCGCCAACAAGGCATCCCGAATGGGCAAGCTGAGGTGCGGCTGAAGGACGCTAACGACGCCATCCGCAAGGGTTCCTCGTCCTTAGAAATCTGCCTTGGGCTTGTTGTAAGTGAATGGAGCCAGGCCCAGCTATAAGGCTGTTGTGTTTCCCCAGGAGATAAAAAAAAAAAAGGGTGCGCCATAAATCATTCTCCCCAGCGAACACTCGTCTTGGCCCTTACACTAGCACCTTACATCTCTTGGCTGCTTCTCGTGGCTTGACACTATCACTTATACCATGGAACAAACTCATGAGAAGGTTGAGAGCAACCATGTTCTCCAGACACCGCTTTGGATTGTCATAATTCGTGGCTTTCAGTTCCTCATTTCTCTTATCATTGTTGGTCTTTGTGGCCGTTTGATGCACGATGCTACCCTCGACGAAGAAGCTCTTTCTCTCGCCATTGTACGTCCTCCCTCGCATCGCTTCATCTTAACACCACTAACACATCTAGGCAATCATCGCATGGATCGTCATCGCCTACGCCCTCTTCACAGAGAAAATCCCCAGTCTTCAAAACGCATATCACATCATCGCCGTTCTAAGTCTTGATGCATTAATGATGGTTCTTTGGCTTGCCGCTTGGGCCGCCACTGCTGCGAGACGTGCCAAATACGTCGTCCCTGTTAATGCTTATGGCTGTGTTGATGATGGAAGTCTCACGGATAGTAAGACCTGTAACATTTTCAAGCGTGACGGGGAGAATGTTATTCTCTTCAAGTCTGGTTTGGCTATGCTCGCTGCCGTCGCGGGTCTTGGTGCGCTTGTCTGGTAAGTCGTCTCAGTTCATGGATTACGGACAATGTTGACTAACACTTTTCCTTCAGGATCCTCTTCATCGTCACCTTCGTCTGGACTCTCGTCATGTTCCTCCGCGGTCGCAAGGAAGGTCGTTTCGCTGTCAACCTCGCTGCCTCATCTTCACCCAGCAACAACTACCAAATGGAAACCAAGGTCAACGAAGGCCAACCCATGGTTCAGCCCGTTCAACCTCAGGGTGTCCCCCAACAGCAATACCAGCAACAACCTGTCCACGGCCAATTCGTTCCTCAACAGCAACAGCAGTATCCTCCTCAGGGCACTCCCTCTCCCTACCAACCTGCCCAGAGCCCATACCAACAACAGGGCGCTTATCCTCCTCCCGCCGCACCCTACTCTCCTCAAGACCAGCAGTACCAAGGCCAGCAGAATCTCGGACAGTATCCCCCTCAGCAGTACCAACAATCTACTCAACATCAGGGAAGTGAGCTTGATGGTCAGACAAACTACTCTACACCTCCTCCTGCTGCAGCGTCTCCTCCTCCTCAGCACTACGGAAGTGAGCTAGATGGCCAGACGAATTACGCCCATCCTCCTGCTTCAATGTCGCCGCCCCCTCAGCCTCAACCCTATCCTCCTCAAGCATATCCCCAGCAGTAAATGGAATGAATAGGGAATAATGACCGAGCCTGTTGGCGCGTGGAGTTATGTTTCTGTTTTGCTAGTGTTATATATATCCAATAACAGCGGTGGCCTTTTGACACTTGTTTTATACCAATAGTCACAGTTAGAACACGATGTAGCGATTGATGACAATTTATTCGCAATTATATATACGTGTGAAGCATAATGCTCTTCCCACAAACACTACTCCCAAGCAGAGTTTATTCCCAATGTTGTATATGTGTTTCCCACTCATAACATACCTATGCAAGCGTAGCAGCCTAACATGAACCGTCCTAGGGGAGGAAAGAAAACTCAGGACCTTAGTCCTCAATGACAAAAAGATTTAGGTAAACTAGCCTAAGTTTAGCCTAAGCTTGGGATACCTTTTGCTGAGTTTATTTTAACACCCTATATTGAGGTCCGGTGTTTCCTTGCTCCCCGAGGCCGTCTTCCAGCAAAGCAAGGGAGTCCTTAATCTCGTCTAGCTCGCTGCCCACTAGTATGGAAGGCGGAGACGACAACGGAGAAGAAGAAGCGGTAATCGAGGAGTTGCTGCTTTGCTCTGGGGAATCTTCTGGAGGATCTTCTGGAGGAGACGTACTCATACGTCTCAACTCTCGTTTCTTGGGTGGTGAGCCCACAATCCTCCGCAAAAGCAGCGACCACTGATCCATCGGGACACCATATCGATGAAGATGTCGCTCAACGTCTCCATGAATAAGCATGAGAAGGATACGAAGAGTGAAATGTGCTGCGTTTCCAGCCAAATGAGGATCTCGGCATAGGATTCCAATTTCCTGAACCAGCTCGCCTTTGCTTACCACTTCATCAGAGGGGACACGGAGCACTTCCTGCGCAGCCTGCTCAGTGTCGATAGTGCCGATAGCTTCGAAATGCACCCCGAAGCTTCCCAAGAACGAGAGACTATTATCTGGTCCGTGGGTAATGAGGAAGAAGTTATTGTTCTTGACAATATCCGTGATTTGCTCCTCGAATTTATCGATTGGAACGTACCGCATTCTTCCAAACTGGAACAAATTCTCAAATTCGGGAGAGTATTCTTCATCCCCGACGACCCAATGATGAGACTGCACAACGCTGGCGGCTAGGTTGACATCAGGGTTAGGGGGCTTCGCCAATGCATCTCCAAGACGGTCGGTATCAAGGATCGAGATGCCAATCTGGAAGCCATGGACTTCACCCTCCCTCACCACAATGTTTGCGACGCCGATAGACACAATTTGGAAGCTAGAGTCTTCTGTATACTGCCATGTCCTGAGCTGTTCGTGCTGAATCCAAGACCAGCGCGATAGACGTTGCGTCTCTATGGCGTATCCCATCACCCACTGAGGCACAAAGAGTTCCGGGCGCTTGAACCACGAGTGGTCCCATGAGTCGTCCAAATTCGTTGTATCTAACATTTCCGATCGTGGCATGAAACAGCGTGATGATTGTTCGTAGGCGGAAGTTTGAACTGATAATCGTGGTTGCGAGAATCGTGATGCTCAGAAGGTCAAGTTTATATGTGTACAGAGTAGACAATGCGAGGATATTTATAGCGAGAAACAAAACCTAGCTATGAATGTGCGTGAATCTATTTACTTTTATGTAAACAGAAGCTTTGTAAAAACGAAAGCCAGTTCCTCAAAGTGCTGTTTGGTTGGAGGAGCCCCTCGTCTGAGAGTCTAAAGTTGACGACAGGCACGAAACCTTCACGATGCCAACTTTCTTCAAGTCACATGGAATGAAAGAACCCTGAAGCTTTATGCATCCACGTATGATTGCTGTACAGGAGCACAACATAACACAAAGAGCTGAGACGACTGTGCTTGACCAAACATTGAACACTCTAAAGTACTATATCTCCAAGACAAGATGACGGAATTACTGAGCTTCATAAAGAGGGCATTTGAGAAGAAATTGAGACAGTATACGAAGAGAAAGTATTGAGTTCTTGACAATATAAGTTGGTCGCAAGATCAGTCGTCGCGTGAAGTCATGCCAAAGTATAATAAGGCCAAGAAATCTCCAGACCTTGATATAAGGTAAGTAAGGTGTTAAAAAATAAAGTCAAAAAAAGGCGTCCTAAACTCATCCTAAATTTATGCTAAATTACCTGAATCTCCTCATCATTTAGGATTAAGGTCCCATATTTTCTTGCTCCTTGGGTATTGGTCACGTCGAGTCGCAAAAGCCGATATTTAAAAGTGTGGCTTAGCAAAATGCTATTTTATAAGGCACAGCAGACTAAGAAGACTAACATAATAGGCTTTACTTCTCAAACATTTGTGAGGCTCTGTTCAGTGGAGGATCAGATAAGGTTGATGTTCCCAAAGCTAGCCCTATCCCTCACGCTTCCATCCGAGTGCTTGTGTCTGGCTTTGACGACCCATTCACCTTTGCGACAATGACAGCCGAAGTATAGTAAGCGTCGATTCCAGGCTCGTTTCCGTACTGTAAACCTATGTTAGTGCCCCTGTCATCGGAGTGATAAGTTTCCGAACTCACCGTGATGAAAGCAACAGCAAGTTCCTTCGAAACCTCTTCCCCAGGCGGGCCATTCAACCAAGTGACATCTTCCCGAGGATAAAACTTGCTCCTGTCCGTTTCCCAGTCCGGTCCATACTGAGAATTGACTTCAGCTGGGTCAAGTCTATTGTCATAGTCATGCCAGAAAATAACGGCCGGTCTCGGAGTGAGACCGACAGCTCGCTTATTGTCCAAGATGTCCTGCTCCGCCTCTGTGATTTGGGGCTCTGGCTTGTCTGGATTGTACTTCAACCAGTGTTCTTTCTTCCATGCAATCGTCTCTGGTATCGACTCTTGCTGGTCATGTCGGAATTCTTCATCGTCTACCAATGCGGCGACTTGGGCTGTGCCGAGAATACGTTTGAGGGCTTGGTAGACTACCATGTCGATGCCTTTGAGCATGTGGTGTAGGTTGCTGGTGGATGATTTGGAGGTATGAGGGTAAGCGTGAGTGCAAGAGAACCCGACGAGGCCTAGATTATATCAGTAAGTGAATATGACGGCGACCAAGACTTAAATCACCTTCTTTCATGAGATGCTTGTTCTCAAGTAGCTTCTCAAGCGCATTGAAGAAATGAAGAGACTCTTGGTCTAGAGCCCGAAGATTATCTGACATCGAAGCTGGGCCATAGTTGGTCCAGAAGAGATTGTAGGTCAATGTGACACGATGCCCTTCAGTGACTTGCAGAACTTCATGCTCACAGTCGGAGAAGAAGGCCGCCCACTGAATGGCATTGGCGCTCTTGGGCGCCCAGTCAAACACAATTTCACGGCCGCCGTGTCTGACTGCCAGCTGCCCCCCTATAAGCTTGTGAGTATCAGCGATTCAGAGTCGCAGGCTTATGGACCATACCTTTGTGCTCGACAGGAAGACTGACGACAAGCGAGCCCATCTGGCGATCAGACCGCGGAGTGTCAACATGAGGCTTGAACTTGCCATAAGGTCCCGAATACACCTAGAGAATCTCAGTAACGGTACTCTAGTTCAATCGCATTAGGCCTACGTTGAGCTTGTAAAGCTCGGCTTTGACACCAAGACCGCGGGCATCAGTAACACTGGCTTGTGCTAGAACCTGATTGATGGTATCGACGATACCGTGTTCGTAAGGGTTGAAGTTGGTACAGAAGTCTTCGGTGTTCATCTTTCCAGCCTTTCTGTACTCTTCATCAAGAACCTCTTGGCTGCCGACACCGAAGGTTGCCGGTTGGCAATCAGCCAACAGGGTGTTGAAGCCATCTTGAGCAACAGGATCATTGCCGAGAGGTAGCTTGAGAGTGCGAGTATGTCCCTGGTCCTTAGTATCCCAACGGATGGTAACGGATTTACCTGCACTAGAGGAGTCGTCATCGTCGCCAATGCTGCCTCCGATGGCAAATATGTCTTTGCCAGCGCGCTTGTCTAGGGCGGAGGATACAGCAGAGAGGAGGCCGTTGAGGGGAGAAGAGTCCCCAATGGGCTCAGAGGTTGTGACGGAGGATCCCATGCTAATTTAAAGACTTGAGGTAGGTCTCGATAGGATACGAAAAGCTGATGTGATGATGTGACGACGGGGGTAATGCCTGAGGAGAAGAAGAGTCTTTATATACCACTGCTCAACTCATACCTTGACATTACAGCAACATTGTCTACAAACAATAGCTAGAAAACATATACAAGCCTTGTTAAAATTCACGGTGAAACCCACGCAAAGACTCGACTTTTGTGGAACAAGAGTGTTGAACTAAGTCAATTGAGTTCGCGGCAACCGAGACAGCACCAATAAGCTGGCGATGCTGCCTAAAGATGCCTGGTGAGTTTCCAACACAATCTCACTAAAAAGGAATTGGATGGCCGAATCTTATCGAACACAATTTATTGTGTCGCCTGAGGATGTGAGGGCGTTCACGCTGGCACTTTGTGCTTCATATTGGAGACCTGTTGGCAGGTCATAGCGGTACCTGCACGGCGAAGTATCGCTCTCGCCGATGAACCTGATGAGACTAAGAAAGGGCGACGGCGCTCATTGATCCAAACCGCACAAACACGGTGAAGCTGGTGATGTTCTTGTCTTGAAGTCTTATGGACCATGGTGCAATCCATCTTCCGATAAACCCAAAAGTGGAAGGCGGTCAAGTATTCTGCCGTTTGCTCATGGGCTCACCTCTCAAGATCCCGCAAGCTTCTCGTCCGATATAGCTTCAACCGCCATCAACGATCCACCACGAACCCCCTAACGACACAGTCACCTGTCCCCGAACTCCCCCAGGCACTATATATACGATACATACGACTCCGAGCCTCGCGCGCTCGTTCCATGGCCGCAATGGCCGTCCAGAACCCCCCGGTGCCAGAGGAGAAGCTCGGAGTCCCCTCTCGCAACCCTCTACCTCTCTCGGCATCACAAGAAGCACAAGTCCGAGACATCTTCTACCAAAAAGTCCGAAAAGAATGCGCCGATGAGATCAAAGGCACGTCCCCCACCTCCACGACGATCTCTCCATACTGCAACTTGAACATCAGATCATGAACACCACTAACAACCCCCCAGCATTCGCCGCATGCGCCCTCGGCCGCACATTCACCGTCTCCTTCGCCTGCCGCGCCGAACACCGCTCCATGAACAGCTGCATGAAGCTCCACGCCACACAATCCGCACACGACGAGGCACGCGAGGAGTGGTTCGCCCTACGAATAGAGCGCCAGCGCGAACGCGAGCGAAAAGCCAGAGTCGCACAGGCCCAGGAGGAGTTTATGCGGGAGTGGTGGGGACTGCCGGAGCACGTGCGGCTGTCGAGACAGAAGGAGATGGAGCAGAGGGGGGAGAGGGTACACGGACTTACGGCGAAGGATAGGCCGAGGGGCGAGGGACAATGATAATGAATTGTTGCATCTGTGGCGTTTTGGGGTATTGGACATCTACGCTGGGGGGGTTGTAAGAATAAAAGGTGATGTGAGGATAGGACAAGACAGTGTACTACTATGATCAGGATCAATGCCAAGACGGCATTCCGAAAGAGTCAGTTCAACTCGATAAGCGTATGCAACCGCTGGAGTCCCACAGGGTGAGGACCAACGCCGAGAATGTTTAAGAGCATGCATAGATGCTTGTCGACTGATGCCCAAACAGCCTCGTGCCCATGATCGTCATAGAGACTACTCAACCCAGCCGACGAATTGTGACAATTGCCGCCAGGCGTGCTTATCAAACATTCATCAGCATCTGTTTCTCCCTCAAACACAAACAGAGTCTTCAGTGGTGGAATCGGCAGTTCATGTATGTAACTGTAACAGAGGGTTGCGTGCATCAAGCGGTGAACCTGATGTTTCAAGGCCACAGACGGTCAAACGGAAATAAGGCCTCTAACTTAGAGGAGCAAGGCTATATCTCCAGCCCCTCGAAATCTCTTCCAGAATCCATGATCCCTAACATCATCTTCATAGGCTCAATCCCTCCTCAGCTCATTACCGACTTATACTCCCCGCACAATATCACACAAATCACCCGCGCAGAGACCAGTAAAAACACTCCCCGTCCAACCCAAATCTTTTGGCCCCGACCAATGACGCTGCAGTTTCCCCTCTCGAGAGTCGCGCCTCCAGGGCGCTTAGGTCCTTGCTGCAGTGTGACATCCCCGCCAATTGGTCCATCTCGACGATGCTATTTTTAACCGTGTTAGTCCCAGGATGCGAGCGCTTAAAAAGTGCGATGCATGGAGAATATAACATCAACCAACATGCTTTCCATTCTGGGGAATTCTTGCTGTTGTTTATGTTGAATATCGATCTGTTTGACAATTTGTTTTGATCATGAAGCGATAGCAGCACAATCGGCATTTTCATCGTCTTGCTAGCCTAGACCTCTCTATTGATACCCCTGCTCTTCTGGGAAGAAGTATATACTGTTTGATACAGAAGCATGTCGACTCCAACCCCAGGCGGGTTCTCTCTATTCCCGAGTCCCAACTCATCGAAACCGCCGCCTGTCTCGCGGAACCAAACGCCAAAACCTCGCCGTTCTGAATCTCGCGAGAGGAGAGCTCCAACACCAAGTGACAGACGAGCACCTACACCAAACGCCGCAACACCACAGGCAATGACTCCAGAACCAAGACCGGCGTCGCCGAGAAATGGACGACAGACTCCTCAGAATAGAGCTCACACGCCCATTGAATTCGAGCCTGTGCAGAGTGAACCGCCCAAGCCTGTAAAGGTTCAGCGACCTAGACCGACAGTGCAAATCCCTGGACGTTCTGATACTGGCTTTGCGCAGGGTAATACCCTTGTTAGAAGTAGCAGTGATCGATCACGAAGTTCGATTGCAAAACCACCATTGGGGGGTGAAACTACTGCGCAGCCCTTACGATCTATCTTCCCGGCTTATAACCCAGAGGTACCACTTGGTCAACAGAACTATGTTCCCACAGACATCCAACCAACCCAAATGCCGAGAGCTGTCATAAGTCGTCAGACATACCACGAAACACCCGCCGGATCAGCCCCTCGAAACCCCATTCGGAGTCCAGTCATAAGTCCCATGAGCGTTCAGTCAGCCCAATCAACATGGCCACATCGCAATGTCCAACAACAAGAACCACCGCTGATTCCAACGGTTAGTTCAAACGAACAGCTCAAGAACTACTGGAAAGTCGCAAACGGATGGCAAGCTTCACCATCAGAGGGTCGAGTCTACTGCATGAAGCTAGCTCAAGAGAAAGACGCCCCCGTGTACAGCCTCTCATCAACCTCACAGCCATTCTACAACCTCCGAATAGATCCAACGTCTGCTTCGGCATACGTCACTCTCACACGACATGATCCCAACAAACCTTACAAAGCTCCCAAGCCTGAAGCTAGTTCTTCCGCAAGCAGTATCATCAGCGGCGTTGTCGGGCACAACAGTAATTCCTCTGGTACAAAAGTCACCGATACAAAACACTGGCAAGAAGCGCTCACCACGACCCTTGAGGAAGAATCCCGTCGTCATCCTCCAAACGATGGCCTCGTCGCTCTTCTCATGCCAACGCCCGCTACGAAAATGGCCATCGAGCGCGCTCAAGATCCTCAATCCGTCATGCTAGCGGAGCGCGAATGCGCCCGTCTCGTCTGGGACGAAGACAGCTCCCACCACTTCCTCGTGCATCCCTCCCTCGCAACACCATTCTGCGTTACAATCGAGCGCTCACCTTCTTGGTCACGGGTAGAATACACCCTCGAGCACAACGAATCACCACAACATCTCGCCAAGCTCACGCGCGACGGCACAGGCGGCGGCTGGCTCGAGATCGACACTGGCATCGCCGCAAAGATAGAGTCCTACTTCATCGTCGACGTCGCCGTCACAGCTCTTCTCCTCGTTGCATCAGCCGATGAGAAGAACATGCCCGCGACGGAAGTCTTTGAACCACCGCCCCCTCTCATCCTCACAGCCAAGCAAGAAAAGCGCCTGAGTAAAATCGGCAAACGCGATGAGAGAAAGAAGCGCCACATGGAGTCGTTCGAAATTGACGTTGAGAGCCAAAACGAGAGTTTGGGTAAAAGCAAACCGCGAGAGAAGGAGGATAAACTGCCCTTCCTGATCCGCGTCATCGTCAAGATCGTTAAGGGCCTGTTTGCGTGCTTTATCTGGATATTGACAATAAGCTTCAAATGTGTCGGTTTCGCATTCAAGGGTTGTTACAAGTGTGTAGGATCAAAGTATTAATGAGGACACGGACACGGACATTTATTTTAATTCGAGCGCGGCCAGTTCTTTTTTCTGTATCATAAACCCATGGTGTTTTGAAGGGTATCTATTAGCTAGGGAGCCGTAACGAACTGAACACGAAATGACAAAGAAAGGCCCAGATGAATATTGATGATGTTTATCGCTTCCGTGTCCGCACCATGATCTTCTTTCCTTTGCGTGTAGTTCCTCCCGACGTCGCTGTCTTTGCCATCTTTGCGCGCTGGATCTCCAATTCACCCTCTGCGTCTGTGAGCGCCTTGAGCTTCTTTCGTGCATTCTCCAATTGGCGACGAAGGCGGCGGAGGGCCTTTGCGCGCTCGAAATCTTCTTCTTTCTTCTTATCGTCGTCAAATCCTTCAAATGTCTTGTCGGCGTCCTCTTCGTCCTCGAGATCCAGTATTGTTTCCTCGCGCTGTTCTTCGTCGTCCATGAATACAATCTTCCGGGGTGCCTTGGGTCTTGAAGGAGCGGTCGCAAAGTCGAATTCGGAGTCGCTGCCCTCGTCCGCATCGTCCTCATCCTCGTCAAGCTTGTCAAAACCTCGTGTGAGAACTACCTGCTCTTCCAATCTTGCTACTTCCTTCGCAACAACCTGTCGCATCGTTCGAATGTATCCGATATCCTGCGTCTTCAAAAGCCGCACAGTCTCGACGTCCATCGCCTTGTTTCCTCGATCGCCCTCAACCGTTCCACTCCATCGCTTGCCATCCTGGATCCTGGAGCCCGGTCCCTTTCGGGACATCATACCAAAGTAAAACTCATCCTCGTTCCGCTCGGCCGCCTTCTCTTTGAGGTTCTTGAGCTGCGCCTTCTTCTTGTTGAAGTCCTTGGCTCGAAGCGAGTAATCCTGCAATGGTCAAAAGCTGGTTCGGTGGGGGTATCGGGAGGTCTACAAACCTTGTGCTTCTCGAGAAGACCGAGTCTTCGACGTTCTAAAGGCTGCGCACGCTCTCTATGAGGGCGCCGCGCCACGGCATTTCGCATAGACGACATTTTGGCTGGTTGTGTTGTGTGTATGACGAGATGCAAAAGAATTAATTATCGGCGCTTGTCAGAGCTGGAAAAGTGGCAGAATTTTTGAGATTTTTGGCGGTGAGCAAAGCCACATTTGCTTCGCAGCACCGCCACAATTGATGTTCAGTTAACCTTAACATCGTCGGAAGCTAGATTCACATCCGGTAAAAGCTCCAACCTCAAAAACGTTTGGTCTGGTCTTGGCGATGCCATACCAAGCTTTTTCGTCTCAATTATCCATAGTGTCATGAATTGTACCTTGGCTGGTGGCTAATCAGGGGGTTTCAGCCCGTCAGCAGCTTTGACTTTTGGCTTTTGGCTTTCAGGGCATGCACCCCTGAAAATCGCCCTTTTCTCAGTGAGTGATACGAGAAACAGGCCGTGCATATCCCTTCCTCCACCTGATATGTCATACTTGGACACTAAAGACGGTAAGAGTGACTGCGCATCTCGCGTCTGCAGATTATGTTTTATTCTTAGAAGCTTAAAGCTTGCGTGTCAGCAAGTGGAGCGAGTGTTTTGTTCCTTGTCTCGAATCCTTGTTCCCGATCCCTTTCGTTGTTATAAGATCTTAGCTGACCCCAACTGTTCTTACCTGTTCATCTTTCTCACGGTCGGCATTGAGTTCAGGTAGTATTCTCGACGCTCTCTGCTGTTCCAATGGTGACTTGAATTGACACAGTATCATTCCTTACTTTTCTTATTTCTGTATTTTTTGAGTGCTATACTTCATCAAAAATGGGCGTAGGTCTGCCATTCACCCCGTCCAGGGCATTATTATCGCTCTTCATCGCTTTGCTCGTATTCTACTGCCTTTTCAGCGAAATATCAGGCCCAAGCATTCAATTCATCCCCAGCAGCTATGACTGGAGCAAACACACTCTCCGGTATCCATTGACCATCAGCAACATGGCCAAACCCCCGCGAGGATCACCAGTCAATTTACCACGTATCCAGCACGATTTCTCCAATCCCGAATTGAGGAAACGTGAGCTGGAGACCGCGGATCAACGACGAAAAGACATCAAACAAGCATTCAAAAAGACCTGGAGGTCTTATGAGAAGTATGCTTGGGGAAGCGATGAATTGAAGCCTTTGAGCTTGGAGGGCCGTGATACTTTTGGTGGGTGGGCTGCGACCATCTGCGACAATCTCGACACGTTGTGGATCATGGGTATGAAGCGAGAGTTTTACAGAGCTGTTGACTTTGTGACTCGCATGGACTGGGATATTCCGACCGCCGATGGATTCAACGTGTTTGAGACGACGATTCGACATCTTGGTGGTTTACTGTCAGCTTATGAACTCAGTGGGGAGAGCGCCTTGCTGGCCAAGGCAATTGAGCTGGGAGATCTTTTATATGGCACCTTCGACAATCCGGAGCATATGCCACCGCACACAATCAGATTTAAGACTCTAAAGGAAGGGTTGGGCCATCCAGAACCGCGACAGAGCGCGGCAAGTTTGGGCAGCATGAGCATGGAGTTCACGCGCTTGTCGCAACAGACCGGCAACCCTAAGTACTACGACGCCATCGATTACATCACCAAAGCATTTGAGCGAACACAAAACGAGACGGCCATTCCCGGATTATGGCCTCTTCAGATAAATGCTGAGGACGGCTTCAAGATTACCGACGAGACGTTTGGTATGGGCGCCAACGGCGACTCACTGTATGAGTACCTCATCAAGGAATACGTCCTCTTACAAGGTCTTGAACCAAAGTATGGGAAGATGTATCTCGCTGCCGCCGACGCTGGTATTAAGCACCTGATGTTCCGACCGATGCTTCCTGATAAAGATGACGTTCTCATGCTGGGTGAAGCATCATTCCCTCCTCGAGTCAAAGAATCGCGATTGAGTACGGGTGTGGAGCATTTGACCTGCTTCGCGGGAGGCATGTACGCCCTCGGTGGCAGAGCTCTGGGACGAGATGACCACGTTGTCATTGGCGAGAAGCTCGCTCGTGGCTGCGCAAAGGCCTACGCTGCGTATCCCAGTGGCCTCATGCCAGAAATCGTGCAAGTCGAACGCTGTCCGACCCTCGAGCCCTGCGCCTTCGAGCCAAAGTATAAAAAAGAGCCTCTCGGTTTCCGCGCAAGAGAGGCATCATACCTTCTTCGACCCGAGACCATCGAGTCTATTTTCTACCTGTATCGTATCACTGGCAAAGAAGACCTTCGCGACATTGCGTGGAACATGTGGACTGCGATCCGCGCTGCTGCTGAGACGGATAACGCGTTTGCGGCGGTGGAGGATGTCGGGGCTGAAGAGATCAAGCATAAAGATTATATGGAGAGCTTTTGGATGGCTGAGACGTTGAAGTATTTCTATCTGATCTTTGAGGATGAGGAAGTTATTAGTTTGGATGAGTGGGTGTTCAACACGGAGGCTCACCCATTGAGACGCATGGCTAGTTGACGGTCAGAGAAGATAGAAGCCAAGTAATATTAACACTTGACTGTCCAATAGAGGCTCAGCAATAACATTCGGAACCCCAATGCCATCTAGTCCCTTCCAGTCTATCTTACGAGCCCCATCCCTGTCAGCGCGTAATGCCTCCTTGCTCAATGCAGGGACCAGGAGGGCCTCAAAACAAGCATACAAAGCCCTGACTTGGTTCATGCCCTACTCAACAAAAATTCACGTTCGACCAACAGAGAAAGTAAGTGGGTATCATAATTTCGGGATCGAATTCGTGTTCCTGTTGCTCTTCCGATTGGTTTGTGAGTTTGCACGCTCCGATGACCAGACCTCGACGTGTCTTGGTTCCATCAACCAAGTGTACAGCATTGGGGATGCTGCGCCAGGCTGTCAGCACAGTTACTGGGACTACTGACGGGTCGGCTCACCTTGCTTTGTGGATTTCTCGTGCCCGGAATCCTGCTTCCCAATTTGGGTGATCTGCGATTGCATTTTAATGGGAGAATGCGTTTTAAACAGGGAGATACAATTGAGCAATGCCCTGGAATATTATGTTCTGTTCCAGGGCCAGGTTACGTATGCCTTGGAGGGACTCTAAATACTGTTGCTGTTGAATGGATTCATTGATGTCGATCAATCGCAGTGTAATCACTGATTGATCATTGATTCATCAGTGATGGATTTTTGATACGCCCAAGATGCACTAACATTGATTTGACCGAAAAACGGTCGAGTTTTGCTTTTTGTTTTGCTTTCTGCAGTTTTGCTTCTTCACGTCATGACACAAACTACGGAGTCGACGGGGCCGTTGCGCCTTGATGGGCTGGGATAAGGCCAAGGAGGTTCAAAACCCCGAATCCGACAGCCAATAGGACGCCCGCCGTCTCGCGGGGGATATGGCCAAGAGCCGGCCGGGAACTATAATAGTAAGATCTTACTTCTTTTACATGGATTAACCCAGATTCTTTCTGGGGGAGACGTTGTTCTGGACGGGACTCCGTGATGAGCCCAGCGATGAGCCCAGCGGGTGAGTAAGTGGGCGAGTAAGTGGACGCAACAAGAAAGGACCAAGTAGATAAAGTAAGGCATCTGGCGAACCATTCTGTTTTTGTTGTCCTGGCACCTCCGTTCCTCTCTTCTCCTCCCAACACAAACCTTCTGTCCCTAGCCCTCACCAGGATGATAAACGGCGCTCTTGTGGAGGTTGACGGGCTCTTTGCAGGTCTCATTTACCTCGATGCGACAGATCCTCCACTCTTCAAGAGAACTTCAAAGAACTGGTTTCAAAACAGTCTCGCTGCTAAGTTAGACGTTATCTGCAATGCTTGCGAAACTCGCTCGGAGAACGACACGCCCAACGCACCATCTTCCACGATCCACGAAGGCATCCTAGCCCGAGACGCCGCATGGTCTTCTATTCGAACAATCCGAGACGGAATGCAGATTCTCTGGGATCATTTTGTCGATGTTTCTCGGGTCCTAAATACACCGGTAATTGATAGCCTACGCAAGAGCTACCATGGTGCTCAAGGCCTTTGCTATGAAGGAGTGTTTGCTTTCCGCCACACCGTCGTTGGCCAGAGTCACGACGACTTGGTCGCGATATTTTCCTTTTGTAGCCTGTCCTATGTGATTACTCGTCTTCTCTGTGCTCGCAATAGAGCCAACCAGATCGATATCCCAGCCGGTCTCCGTTCATGGCGTGATGCAATCAAGGAAGATGACGAGCGACAGGCTTTTGATGCTCTGGCCGTACAGATGTGGCCAGAAACAATGAATACTGTCCATTTTCAGCCATTGGCGCGATCTACGAGTACTCACGGCCATAGTGGGAGCGCGTCTCCTGTGTCTTCTATCCCCTACCAAAGCGCAATACCGCCAACTGCTCCTGATTTCAGCAGCACGCAGTCATTTGACGGCGACCAGCAAGGCCAAGAACTCTCCAATATCATGGGTAAAGGCCTCGCCCCGCTTCAAGATACATGGAAAGATAACGAGCAAGTCAATAACGGCACGAAAAACACCTCCACGTCCTTCAGCCAGCATACTCAAAGCTTGACGGACCTAATAAATGATGCTTTTCCCTTGCATGCACCAAGCAACGAGCCATCCGCTGACTCTTTCGCATGGTCAGACTCGGGCTCCATGCTCGATATGATGGAACCTCTGGACTGGACAGCATTTGGAGACCTGACAAGTCAATCAGCCGGCTACACGGAGCCCGTTACCGATTACACCCAAGGACTGAGTGATACAGCCCTGCCGGAAACAGCAACTCGCGCCAGTTCCCTACAAGAGACATCGACATTTACAATTATCAGAGATTATATCCGCGACAACTGTAACTTTTGGGTTCGGCTCGCCGGCTCCGGTATAGTGTCAAAAGACCACAAATCACGTCGCTTATGGTTGCAAAAGGCACCAGCCTGGATGGAGTGCAAACGGACATCATCATACATCCAACAATTGCGAGCTCTGGAGCACACTCGCAACACAGAGTCGCGTGGTATTATCGCTGTTGCTGAAGCTTACATTAGATGGGGGTTTCTTCAGAGTGTTGAAGATGTAAAGCTCTATATGACGAAACTGGGAGACGTAAGTGAGACTCATACAGCAGACAAGACAGCGAAACTGATTTGACCGGCCATAGTTGTTATTCGACACCGAAACAGACCGTCAAGATTTCTGCAGATGGATTAAGGGCTTTTCGGGTGACAATGAGTAAGTCGACATACTGGCCTAGCTGATGAGTGACGGGCTGATAATTCTCTAGGAAACCATTGATATGCCCATACTGCTCTCACCGGGACAACCATGAAGGCAACCTGCGAAGACATATCAAGAACAGACATGGGAATCGCTAGAACAGAAAAGCGAAGCAGTATGAGGAAGCATCAAGACCATGAACGTTTGAGGATAACTGGACGATGAGCTCGAGATAAGACTCGAAAGACAAAACTACAAAGGACTGCAGCGACGGGCAAACAGTGGCCCAAAAACTCAATAGAATGAGTACGGATGTGTGTATTGATGGTTTAGTGTGGGAGAAAATGGAGGATATTATTTGGAATGGCAGGGAAGCCTGCAATATAGACGATTGGGATTTAATTAAATACATTGATTATAGATCTGCATCAAAGTATGACCCCGGCGACTGAATATCACCGTGGTACTTCCATCAGCCCAGGCTAACCAAGATCTACCAATGTGCGCCTCTGCCGACTGATCCAACGAACATCTCCGGCGAATGTTTCACCCGTTGACAAGGCTGACCACGGACCCTGGTTTTCCGCCCCCAGATAATCGCGTCGCGACCCTTGCAATGGTTCTTCTTGGTCACCGCTTGGCAGGGTCAGTCGCTCGAGTCCTTGTTGGTTGCATCTGTACATGCACGAGCGACCAAGCCAAGGCTATACTTGTTTTGACTGTCTGCTATTAGCATTGGTTTCCAAGAATGTCAATCAGCGCAGCGGTCTACCGATACCCATGATACTTCCAGCAATATGTAGGGTACGCACTGTCGCAGCGCCTACAGCGGCTCAAAGCCTAGGCATTTAAGCCTCTCGAGTTTTGGTCGGGTATGTCTGCACTTGCACAGGTGACCAGAGCTCTGCCCGTTTTGGCTGGTCTAACCAGTTATGCATGGCTGGCGGAAATACTTGGTGAACCAAGTCTGATATGCTGAACAGAAGTGACTTACCGTGGCGGTGGTATTCTTGTTGGTTCGGGCGGATCTTCCCAGCTTCCAGATAACATATAAACAACCAGCAACGATACTTCATTAAAACCCAAACGATGACAGTTCTCTATTAACTTCCCCCTATGAACAAGTTCTAACCAATAACTTCCTTCAACTGGTCTAACTGGCAGTTAATGTAGCCCTCTTCGATCAACCTCTGCGACACGCCTGACGCCACTTCGACTGCCTTGTTTCCCAAGCTCGATGTGACAACACAATTGTGTTGTGGCGCTGAAGTTGGCCATCGGCCGTTACAACCTGGGGGTCTCAGCTGAGTGACTCGGCTGAGTCCCCGTTGGTTGTGTTGGTGCATGCAAGGGTGACCAAGGCCCAGTGTGTTTTGGCCCCGCCAGCCAGGTTTGAAGCGCAACTGACGAATTTCCTTCAAATAATGTAAGCGAACCGTCTCATGCGCATTCGATTGGCTGTGTTTGCTTACCGTTATGGTGAGTGTGAGGCTGAGAACCAGTTTCTTTGGGCATGGTTGAAGGTACGTGGGGGCTTGTTTCTGAATGACAAAGTATTGTTCGACGAGTTTGTTTGGGAACAATCCGACATCTACTGTTGTTCAGAAGATATTTATACAATGTCCAAGAAGCTCAATTTACTCAAAGATCCATTGTAGGTTGCTCAGTCGCTCAACGCTCTCGTCGTCCAACACCATGAGCAACTCACAAGCGGTGCTTGAGCAATCCAGGACATGTTCCCTGCTCAATTGTAAACTGAGCTCACAAAGGCCTGTCATACATACCCGTTACCACGTATTGTGCCCGCGAGCTGCTCATTTTGCCCCCCTTAGCCCATCAGCTGACGAAACAAATAATGAGCAAAGTCTGAAACCCGTGGGCTGCACTCCCTGCTCATATTCTTTTTTCTTTTGCGCTGTCCGACTCCCATACAGGGTAGCATCTCATCATGCTCATGAGCCGCTCGTGTGGCTGCTCTTATTTCACCAGCTGCTCACGGACCAACAACGAGCAAGTCTAGCAGATCCATGAGCAACTCCTCCTGCTCATATACTTTGTTGCGCAGCCGAGCGACCGATACGGGTGGTGACATCTCATCGTGCTCGCGAGCAGAGCGAGCAGCTCATGAGCAATTGACGTGGCTCATAATTGCTTTTGGGCGATGCATTGAGTAAGCCATCGTTGCCCATTATGGTTTAAGTCAACGTATGCCAAGGCATTCTAGCCCGCCGATCTCCCATTTTGAGCGTAGAAGTCACTCCGGGCCGTACTCCCGTTCTCAGAGCCGCATGGCTCCAGAGGACTGGAAAGAGGAGTGCCGGCCTCACATAAATTCAGGCCACGGGCGAACCATTTTCACCTTTCTTTTTCAAGTCAGTTGCCTCTTGCACTTTCTCAAGCGCGGCCCCATCACTCACCAATTCTTACGATCACACCTTGCAGAGATGCCTTATCTCGATCAATACAGCCCCTTGTACTCATACGCTGGTGGCAGCACGCGCACTGGCGTTGGGGGCTTAAGAGCAGCTGAACACCTCGGAAGAGCACTCGCAGAAGTAGACGGTCTTTTTGCTGGCTTCACGCACCTTGACGAAACAGAACCTGAGTCGAGAAACAGTCGGCCCAGTAGCGGTCATGACGACCTTGCACTTGAGCTTGACTCATTGTGCAATACAGCTCCCACCAACAGTACCCCAGACTCACAGCCTGATTCTGCCAACCCCAGAAATCAGGCTCGAGAAAATGCCTGGGCGTCCATACGAACTGTTCGGGAGGGAATGCAAATTCTCTGGGAACACTTCGTCGACGTTTCTTACGATGTCAACCTCCCAACCATCAACAATATTCGCGCCGAATACCACGACTCCAGGGGACTTCGCCAGGCAGGAGTCTTTGCTTTTCGCAACACATTGACCGGACCAGCACCCAATGATCTCGTGAAAATCTTTGCCTTCTGCAGCTTATCATACGTTGTGTCCCGTCTTCTATACTCAAGAGGACGATTGGCAGAAGGCGATATCCTCGCTGGCATCCGTCTGTGGCTCAACGCTCTCGAGGATGAAGACGAACGAAAGGCCCTCGAGGTTCTCGCGAGACGACTTTGGCCTGAAGCACGAAACCATCTTCATTTTATCGACTTGAACATGGGAGAGCAGTCGCGCAAGCTAGCGACCTCTCTGCAACGAGCCGAGACGCCATTCTCGGCACCGCCAACCCAGACATACCCAGTCTTGCCACTTGCAAGCCTTGGGCCTCAAACACAGTCGATGTATGAGCAACCAGCGCCGGCTTATTCTCACGAGTTGGGAAACTCCCACCACTTGGCCGTTGCACCAGATCTTGGGACCATAGACCCTGGGCTCTTGAACATGCTCGCGACAGACATTTCGCCAGTCTATATCGACAATCTGACCGATCGGACATATGAAGAGTTCAATTTCTCCGTCGCACTTCCTGAGACGCATTCTCAAGTTCCTGGACCAGGCCCAAATCTCTGGCATGGGTTCGATCCAGGCCCAGTGCAACCCCCTCACCTCGATGTCGGTGCAATGGGGGGCATCACGCCTTGGAGCGCGATGCCGCAATCCAACGCTTGCAGCCCAATCGCCAGCACCTCGAGCCACGACTCACGCAGTCAATCTTTATCGAGTACACAGACAGCCGGCGATATTTTAGCGTCCCTTCAGGGTACGTCTGTATTTACAGCAGTGTTGGACTACATACGAGAACACGGAGGCTTCTGGTTCAAGCTCGCAGGCTGTGGACTGGTGTCGAAAGACTTCCGGTCTCGCCTTGCATGGAGTCAAGAGCGTTTACGGAAGAGGAAACTGATAGAGGCTTCATATATGCAGCCTCTATCGTCAGAGAAGTACACAAGAGACCTACCAGCTCGCGGAATAGTCTCTGTTGTGGAAGCGTTCTTCGATCAGGGCTTGTTGCAAAGTATCGAGGACATCAAGAGCTACATGGAACGCGTCGCCAGCGTAAGCCCATTTATTTGAAGACTTCTTTGTCCAATGAGCTAATCTGTATACCGCAGCTGTTATTCAGCGACCGAGTCGCTTGTCAGGAATTCCGCGACTGGGTCCACGTCGTTCAGGGAACTCCAAAGCCTTCGACATCAACTCCCGTGCCCAATGCTAAGTTGTATGTCTCTATATTGCCATTGCCCGCTCTCAACTGCAGTATATACTGACTTCTGTCCAGAAAACACTTGTCTTGCCCCAAGTGCGATTACACGAGCGATCGATCGTATAACATTGAAAGACATTCCAAAACACATGAAAAGAATGAAGAGCATAACAAGAAGAAGAGCAGGAAATCTTGAAGAATTTTTATGCCATTACTCAAGGACTGGTACTGCGAGAGGGCGAAAGAAACCTTAAAGGTGTTAGCTTCTGGAAAGGTCGCCTCAGATTTTGCAACGACTGCGAAATGCTGTAGAATGGAACCTCCGGGTTTACGAACGGCAAGATCGCCGAGTCGCGAGAATATCTAGTTTCTATAGAAGTTTTTATTGTATGACAATAAATAACTTTATCTCAAGTCTATTCATTCGTCCGAGTAAATGGAACGAACTGTACGTTGGAAATACCACTTCGCGATTCATGCCACCCCGATGACTTAGTTGCTTTGAAACCTCAAATTGTAAAGTAAAAGATCGCACATCCGAGGCACTTACGACGGCCGTTGAGCTTATGTGCGTCACTGAAGCAACTCACAATGAGTTGACAATGTGGGGAGCATGTCTTTGACAAGACCACTCAGCCACTTACAGTAGTTAGTACATATTCATGTCTGGCTCAGGATAATGGGGGCGTGCAGATCGTCGACCGCGGGTACGCAGATCATTGACCGCGGTTTGACCGCGGTTCATGGAGTGCCATATCCAGTTTCCTAGTGACACACCTGGGCCGGGGGCTGGTTCGGGCATCTAATAATTAGAGAGCTCATCAGTAAAAGCCAGATCCTAATCTTCCGGGGTAGATCTAGTGACTTCGATTTGACTGTCTACTTGCTCAGACGCTGATGGGCCCCTGTCCGCACACAACCAGACTGTATCTAGGGGAGGATGGAAAACACAGGACCTTGACCCTAAGCGATAGAAATACTCAGTTAAATCTAGCCTAAAATTAGGGGACTTTTTACTAAGTTTATTTTTATACCCTACAGTAAGGTTCGCTGTTTTCTTACCCCCGAGGCGTATGTTGCAAGACAAAGAAGAGAGCTGAACTTCTGGTTGGCTCAAAAGGTCCCCACCACACAATCCCATGGCATAGATTGCCATGCCACGACATGCAACCTGGCAGGCCTGTTTTTCCAAATGTCGGTTTGAAGCACGAGTCTCAATGAGCATATTAAGAAGGCTCACTGGAAGTGCGGTATGCAAGAGCAACGAGAGGGAGGGGCAATAGAATCAGAAATACGCATATATGGACTTGCACATCGTTGTTTTGAGTTTCTAGATCACTTTTGTTGTTTGTTGAGAGTTTTCTCAAGTGCCTATACATTACTCCCAAGCACATGCAAGGCATGTACTCACTCTAGTTAAGCTACTAGCGGCGATCTGAATACCTTTGTAATGGACCACAGCTTGGCAGTCTTGACTGAGATGGAGTTCAAGAATCTTCACAATGTGAATACACTACTGTGGGACTTATCGTTCCACCCAACTGCTGCCGCCGAAACCACTCAGTCATCGATCACAATTCATTTTCCTCACTCGAGCTCCCCATTGCAATCCACCATGTCGCCACATTCATGGACCCAGACGGCTGCTGGTATTACTGAATCGCTAAATGAGCCCATCAATCTGGATGGCTGTGGCTTTGCATCGACCCCAGAAGGAGAAACCCCTACTTCATCGCCGTCAAAGCCTCAGGAGCAAGTTATCTCCAAAGGCCGCAACAGAAAGTCAAGGTGTGTCATCAAACGCTACCTCAGTTTCGGTTTCTTATACTAGGCTGGTAGAGAATTATTGTGCCCTAGGTGCCGCTCTTACACCAGCAACCGTTCTTACAATGTGAAACGGCACCACAAAGTATGCGAAAAGAAAGCCAGTAAGTTTGGCGAGGGGGAAAGAACATAGACGTTGAGCTTGACATTTCGGTGGAAGGATAGGGAGTGGTTGAAGCCTCAATGACTGGCTTGACGGGCAAACCAAGGCAGAGAGAGAAGAGGGTAAAAACAGGGTGCGATGAAGCTATTGTTGAATGAACAAATACTTGTGACGTCTTAAATGTAATTAGAATGGAGTTGGATTAGCTACGATGGGAGAGTTGGCAGTGTCAGGGTATGGTATAGACAAGAGTCAGACACTTAAATATTAACTTCATATTGGAGAATGACTCGTAGATAGTAGTTAATGACGCGACCTCGAAAGACTTTCTCTTGTATGCCTTCTCAATGTAGCTGATCCTCTCTTCAGTTACAGGGTGGGCGACTGCTTTCTGCCAAGCGACTTATGGTATCTTTGACTCTCAGGCATTTACGCCGAGATTGTCGTCGGAACTTTGTAGCATCATAGCTACCACGAATTGTCAAACCTTTCCACCATACCACGTTACCTTACCTTCGAATAATCCGTCGGCGCAGCACCTGTATCTATTCGGTCGCAGAGATGTCGTGTTGCCGGGTTTTAGATTCGGTTTAGCCATAGCCCGCCGAAATGGTCGTGGTCCACCCGAAGACTTGTGTTTGACCTGGCCAGGCACATATTCTTCAGTGAAAAGTGATATGTCGATGGACTTAAACGACGCGAGAAGGAAGGCACTGGGGGCTCCAGAAATCTGCATTTGGGTCCTGACTGGGAGAAACACAGCGCCGCAAGCCATCACACACTCGTCCACGAGAGAGGAGGCATCGATAAGTGAAGAACAAATCGAATCGGATCCGTGACGGTGGAGCTATTGAGATAGCAAAGTTATGCGACAGGAGTGATAGATGAGATGACAAAAAATGAGACTCGATTGGCGAGACCGAACGTGTTCACAGGAGCGGGCATACCGGCTAAAGAACTCGGATGAACGGCCACTAAAGCATGAACTGGCGTATTGAAGTCTAGGTGATGAAGAGAAAACAAGGCTCTTGGGGATGAAATGGGAAACATGGTCTATTTAAAGTAGAGACCAACTACCAAGCCTCGTTGGGGGCCCAGAACCCAAGATCTTTCAACGCGTGTTTCTGTTGGTCCATCCAAACTGTGCTTGCCAACTGGAAATGAGTGATATACCCCAACCAATCTTTTTGTGGCCCTTTTAGCAGGCTGTCTTGGTCACAGTTTGGGCGGTTCAGCCGCTCGAGTCCTGGTTGGTTGTGTCTGAAGCTGAACATGCGACCAAGGTTCCGCTTCCTTTGACTGGTTCAACCAGTTCTGCATGGCTGGAGACAGCGCTTGGCAACTGTAAGTAAAGCACGTTTGACCTGCTGTAGGGGCTTACCGTCGCGCTGGTGTCGGGGTTGCTTTGAACCGATCTTCTCGGCTTGCGTCGTTTCTTGAGGCATCGTTGACTGTGCTCGGCCTGTCTTCCACTCCTGTTCAACTCAGTGACGATGTATGGTATGGCGATGATCTTTTGCTTCAGGTTTCTGATTCATAATAGAGCTTCATTTTGCGGATGTTTGTGAGCTACTTATATAGGCTTCAACAGCTGCTCATTTCTACGACTCGAGTTACATGGTCTTCTATTCAGCACCTCATCGAGCTCCCTCCTGCTCACGAGCAAACATGGGACATTTTTTGAGCATGCGAAGAGCAAAGAGCAATTACGTCGGCTCATATACGTTTGTCGCTCGCGGAGCACGCTGTGACTGACTCGTGGCTTGCTTGCTACCCTTGCGGATTGCTCATTCACCGTGCTCAAGAGCTCTGCTCTACTGCTGCATAGACAGAAGAGAAAAGGGCTGTCAGATCATGAGCGATAGCGCGGCCTTCAGCTGAAACCGAAAAATGCACCGAGCAAGACAATGGGTCAAAGTCGACGCCTGGCAAGGCGTTCTGACCAACAGCAGAATACAGATCCGCTATTGCTGACGGCTACGTCACTCACCCAGCAAAGAGCCAAGAGACTGGGAGACGGGAATTGTTTTCTCACATCAGGTGAAACATCGCACCATTCGTCTCGCTCTGTTGTCTCTTGCACTTTCACCTGTGTAGCGGCATGCCTCACCAATCGCGGAGGCGGACAACTGCATAGCACGCTCTCTACAACTCACTACCACGGAGCCTGAGCCGAGACAACTAAAAACTTCACTCTGGCTCCAGGCAGTTCTCAATTTTGGGCGAATTCGTCCAGGATTACAGCCCCCAACGCATCAGCTGCACCGCCTGACTTTGCTTGTCCCCGAAATCAGTCGGGGTGCAAGGGCTGGGCGGTTTACTCGGAGAAGTGCTCTGTGAACATTTCTTTTCTATTCTGCAACATTTCCCCACGGACGCGATCGACAGTACGCTCGCAGGATGTAACGATACGAAGGTGGAAGAGTTCGCTTTTTACATCATCAGTCGCCGAGCACCCAATGAACACACCAAGATACAGTAAATGAGCAACTTCTCAGCGACACTCTCATTGCGATGCAGCGGTGACCCCATTGAACGTCATTCAGCAATCAGGCCACAGGCCTGCGATGCTCTTGTTGCTGAGCATTCATGCAACGGCCATTTTAACAACCTTACTTCATGCATACAAGAAGCACGATTTCTCATTCGCATTCTCTGCGACGCGGCCCTCGATCGTCAATCGCTCGAAGCTCGCCAGAAGCTGCTCTATTGCAACGAGCATCACCGCTCGAAGGGCAATACAGCAGACGAGCGACGACGAAGCATATCCCCAGCCTTCATCGAGTAAAGATACAGGTTCAGATACCGAAATGCCTTGCCAATACTCTTATTATCTATGGCCATACTGGAGTCTTTAGCAAAGAGGTTGTCTTGATGGTTAAACCTGCTGGCTATGGACTGTTGCCGAGAGACGTTACGTCCCATCCTTCTTAGCATGACAGTATAGAACTATTGCCCAACCTTACACTATATCTTGGTGAGAGCACGATTGATCTTCCCCTTCTGAGGCGTATCAGTACGAGTAAACCAGCGATCGAACGAATAATATGAAGAGTTTGCCCTGTAACTCCGCATGAGACGAGTGGTGAGGGCAAGAAAAATAGTAAAAGATCTCAAGCACGTAAAATTGGCCGATTTTATCAAAGGCAGGTGTGAAATGTGGTAGAAATAAGCTTAAACCTGTTAGTCTCAAGGTTGTTCAGAAGACGACTGACGACTGTAGCGGATCAAAGTAGTAGCTGCTGGGCTTTCCGCCTAACTTGCTGGAATACGAAGATTAAGAGGATTTGAGGAGCATAGTCCCTCAGACATTCCATCTGGCAATAAAAGCATCTGCAACCAGTCCAAATGTCTAGTCATACAGCACGTGTCATGTTTCTTCTCATTAACGCTTCAGCCAATCTGGTTAGTCATGATCACCAATTCATATACAACCTTAATTTGACAAGACGTCGATGCACTCTGAGTCTGCCTAAGCATATTAATTGGTAGCAATCCAGACAAGGCGGAATCCGATTGTCTTAATTTGTATATCATGAGATCTCATATGCATTCCCTTCCGAAATAACACCGAGCGTGGAAGCAATATCGCGCTTCTCTGATGACCTCGAGCTGGAGCTGTATATGAAGCTATCCTCAGAATTGGAGCGGAGATATATCTTTGGCTCCCGACTGTTTAAGATATGGTTAAAATGGGAGCCGGCAATAGTTCTCATTGATTGAGCCAGTTCGGTTTGCTGTATGATCTCGCACAGGTCGAAGGTTCACCTGGTGCCTTGCAGAGTGAGATTTGATCCTCTGAAGTGAAACTAACTTCCATTTATAGAGCGGCTATGCTACTTTTCAGCATAGACGGGAGAGACCCTCGTCATGAAATGTCGTCTTTTCCGTCTTTTTCACTCCGTACCTGACACGCGTCTTCTGGGCGGAATTAAAACTGACATCTAAATTAGCGGATTGCCTGCATCCTGACGCAGGCCAATCATCAAGGGTCGTGTGTTTTCTTCCGCCGAAGGTTATCGGGCGAATTCAAGGCTTGATTAATGATGCCTCATGGGATTCATAACACCACCACCAAAGCTCGTCCACACCTCCTGCACACGACACTCCTGAATCGATCGCAATTGCAATGGACACGCCTCGAACCACCCCCCATCTTCTCTCCAAGGTTTCAGAGAATCTTCTCTTTTCTTTCATTTCCCTTACCTCTCCATGGCCGCAACTGTCCAATTGCGAAGGTGAACAGCAGCACTTAGAAGCCAAAACAAATAAATAAATACAGGCTCTTGGCCACGATTATCTGGTGTTTCCCGATAAGTTCTACTTTTCTTAGTAGTTTCCTCTTAGTTATCAACATCAAAATGCACGGCAGGTGTTCTCTTTCCAGCTCCTTTGTTGGCCAATATTGCAGTATTGTAAATACGGGATCCCACCTCGCTTCTCTCAATGACGCGGAGCCTCAGCGCCTTCACGACGTCAACAAAGACTTGTGGCAACGTACATTTCTATCAGTTATGGGAAGCGAACATGATAAATCACCTACTCTCAATATAACTTTTGGCATACATGGCAATTCCTTGCCTATACTTAACCCGGGATCTCTGCCCCAGCCCCAGCATGCCCATGCATTCCCCAGCCCTAACACCCCAAACCACTATAACTCTGCATCACCACCACAACCCGCAATTACAGGCCCTGAGCTTAAATCCGAGCCCAATCAGGACGCCACACCAACCCAAGTTCAAAGTCCCCGGTATGTGAATTAATTCGCTACTTTTAAAAGAATATATTATTTCTGACTTACACTAGGCGATGCGGTAGCAGGCCTTTCTCATGTCCTGATTGTCGCACTTATGCCACCAATCGTAGATACAACTTGAAGCGACACCGAGAGACGCGGCACCGAAAAATGCGACACAGCCATTAAGAGGAAATAGAACCTTACGATTGACAAACTTCGATTTTTATGATGATGAATGATGCCTCGGGCGGGAAGCGGTCGACTGACGTATAGGCGCAACGGCAAGGAGATTGGCTACAAGCAAGATGCAGCTGAAGAACTCGGTACAGCGAAGGGAGAACTTATGACTATTTCTTTATATATCCTTTTTTGGCCTGATCATTTCATATTGAAATGTGTTCATTAGAAGAGAAACATATAAATAGAGGTATAAAATAAAACTGAATTGACAAAATGGCTTTTAAGCGCAGAGGGTCGGGCATCAAAACACCAAGAGAAGGGAAGATTCAAGTCTGGTATCTGAAGACGAGAGGCACCTGGAACCGTTGCTTATTGCATCTTTACCCCTCTCGCAATTTAGCAAGACCACCCAAGCCTTAGAAGCAAGTCCATGTATACATCAATTGCCAACATTTTCTCCATCCATTTGCTACAGTAAATGGCCCAAGACGAGTGTGCGGTATCTGCAATCTTGCTCCCCATCAAAGCTGTTTCTCTGTCTAGCGATAACTCGTTACGGCTACAGGATCAGTTGTAGCCGACCCGTTCAGACAAGTTTTAGAGCAAAGTTGAATCTATCACATACAAGCAGCAGAATGTAACCACAATAAATGTCTCGACGGCCTATCGGTCTTGAATTGAGATTGACAGTTCGAGAATGATTGTATATACTAAGCCCAATTGGTGTTGGCTTGGATCCTCAAGTTCCTTGCCAAGTTGGAACTGACGACGTGGGCATTGAGACGTTAATGAGCCACACGAGAGCAAAGCTACAGCCAATAGTAATTCATCGCCGTGGCTGTTATTATGACGATTTGCCCGATGGGTGGACCTCAGAAGGAGCTATCATGATCCATCACATACGGGTTGGACTCAGGAGGAGACTCCCGTTTTCTTGGCTTGCGCAAAATACCCATGTTAGGCCATAGTACCCCAGGATTACAGGCGCTACACCCTCCGCCTACTCACTTCACGCCCAGTCAAGCACTGGGCCAGGAATGTAGCCCGACTGTACCTTTCTACGGGTGGGTTACGGGTAGCAGCTCCCAAGTGCATGCGGAGGACAGGAACATGGAGGGGAGGGGCGTGTCATTTGGAGGCTGAGCGCCGCGCTAGGGGTGACGCTCTGAGCCAAAGTCTTCTGTTCTAATAACTGGCAATCATAAAGAGCAATTGCAGTCGGTCGTTGCAGCATGCACTTACCAAAAGAAAACCCATAAATACACTTGAAGGACCACCATGTTAAGGTTTTTAAGAAGTTTGTCTTCGCCTCAATGCTTCTCTTCGATATTCATAACCAAAATGCAAGGCATGCCTCGTCACTCGAGCTTTTTCGCTGGCAGCGACCATCACGTTGCAACAGCAGGAAGTAGCTTGGCGTCTATCCGCAAGTCACAGCCTACACATCTTCATAACGTGGATATATATATATGGGAAATTTCTTATCAGTCAGCTATTGACTTCCAGAGAGATCTTTCGTCGTCATTTGTTACATCTGCTTCTTATCCATTCACCACAGACTCTGGTACCTCACCGCAGCCTCAACAACCTCATCAATCACACGTTGGAGACAACGACCAGCATCACTCTGCCTCGCCAATAATTTCTGTAACTACTGACTCTGAGCTCTCGCTTTCACCCCAAGGGGAGGTTCTACCAGCTCATAATCAGGGCACCAGGTACGCCAAATAGAAGTACAGTGCTCATGTCATGTTCTGACCACGGTTGGCAGGCGGGCTTTGTGTCCGGAGTGTCTCGCTTACACAAGCAAACGTTCGTTCAATATGAAGCGGCATCGAAAAGCATGCTACAAGAACGCGACCAGCGGTCGAACAAAAGCCACAGGGAGCATAAGGGCGAGAGTGTCTGGCGCGACGATGTTGTGAGAATGGCATGAGAGCCTGGAGGGCAAATGACAAATTTAACAGGCAAATGGGGAAAGGAGACGGGCGAAGACAGGGTGCGACATAAGAGTCCAGCACTGGTTACAAATTTAGTTTATTCATTTCTCTTACTATTGCGAAATAGCGTAGCGATGCTGCACCTCGGGATGAAATGACAAATATATGGATAGATGGATAGATGGATACTCAATTGATGACAATACGCGGCAATGGCTTCACTTGTTAACATCTACGACACCTAAATCTTGGAATCAAATTTGAGGATATGGTTTGTGTAGTCTACGCATGTCGAAATAATAGATGAAAAGAATAATTACAGTGAGTTGCAAATCAGCTCAAGTATATCCACCTCGTAAGCCAGCCCAAGAGTATCATCACGATTCTGAAGCAAGCCGCCTGGGTGCTCAATTGACAATCTATCTTCTTCGACACTAGACCACCCTTTCGCACTACGTAGCCGATGCTATGCCTGTGTCCTTATTCTTTGGTCGCTTGGGTTCTTCGAAGTCGAGATGGCATCTCGGTTTGGCGAAGGCCCGTTGACTGGACCATGTATCAGTCGCAGAGACGACGTCTTCCGGTTCGTTCAGCCAGACTTGGAGCATGGCCGAATCTACAACTATTTAGCCAACACTCAAAGCGGATATAAAGTAATGCGTTACCGTGAGACTTCTTGTCCTCTTGTTGTTTCATCGGTTGATCTGGTGTCGACATGATTGACTCTGATCAATGACTTATACAAGGAGTAAAGCGATACTTTTTGCCCTCGCCATCTTGCTTTCTCCGTCGGTAGGGTCTAACGATTTTATACCCTCTCAGTCACACTTCTTGTGGACCTTGCAATTGCTCCGGACAGCTCCTTGAGTGCTCACTTACTCGGAGCAAGTGGGAGCTTAGTAGCTCCCAGCTCCAGATACCCAGGCCTGCTACATACCAAAATTACGAGATGGGTGTGCTGCCATGTCAAACGCCTGTAAACCGGTCAGCAGGGCCCTTTGCCAGCCAATAGACTAGGCACAGAGATGGATTTCCCGAGGTCAGCCGCCCTGGTCGACAGTCGGCTACTCCACGGCACTCGGAGAGATTTAAATGGCTGGTCCTGTGGTATTTCGCCTTGGCGTTTCATCAGACACTGACTGAGATTTGCAGGGCTGAAAGGGTAGACTTGGTATACCGGGAACGCGACCCCAGCGCCACTCTGAGGGCACATGCTTAATTGAGGCACGCCGCTTGAGATGCCCACTGACACATGCCACGCAAAGTCCAGGAAAGGTCGAGTCTTGCCATGATTACCCAAGACAACAACACATTATTAGCCAACCTTCAAGTCGGCGCCGCGGCGTTTGCGTCCTCCGACAGAGTCGGAATGTCATACTAACTGCAGAGCCATCTCTAGGCTTAAATCCGTCGAGAATCCAGATGCCAACGACCTTCACCAAACGACAGTGTGCTCAACCCTAGCGAACAAGGCTCTAGTTCTCGCATGGCGTCAAATCAGTATACAATATGAATTTATTTTCTCACAACATGGCGGTCGTGAACAACCGACAATGCAAATACACTCCCAATCCCAGTCAGAATGTTAAGATCTTAGGGCGCTATGGTGGTTTAGAAGTTAAGCTACAGGTCTTAAGATCCAAGTCCCGCCATCGCAGGTGCTTGAGGAAGTCAAGTGAGTGAGGTGGTGTACCTGAGCAAGCCGGCGCTGGCCAGCTTGCACCTCAGTTGGTGGGGCATTGCGGGCGATCCGCCAGGAACCAGTTAACTAACCAGGGCATGCTTCACGCCCAAATTCATTGCACCCTCCGCTATAGTTGAGCTGATGCACTCATGTACAAACCAAAGCCAACCACCTTAGCTAATGAGGTATCTTTCCGTTACTCCCGCCCCATATGGATAGAGTTGGGTCTGCGACTTCAACGACACATCGTGTAGGCCAATGTGGCTTTTCCTTGGCGTCCCGGGGACAGACTGTTAGATCCTACATACTACCCAAGAGTAAGCCAGGTACCGTAACACAAGTACCGAACAAGGCTATGGTACCTGCAATCGATAGAAAAGATGACTCTCCAGGCGGTTTGTCACGTAGTATATCACATGACTACGCGTTCGATCCCCCGCCTTTGATTGTTCGGGTGATATAAGGTGCCCACGTCTAAGGGCTATCACCATTCTACCGTTCTCGACCCTTTTTAAAAGAAAAGATATTACCTAGCATTACACAATTTGATCCTATACTTACATCTTTCACTTCCCAATCCTAATATATCATATTTCTTTCCTCTTCATACATTCATTTTGCCATTCTAAGAACTAGCGACTATGATGTCGCTTAACCAAGATGTCTCTCTACAGACCCTTTCAGCAACAGACGGGTTCCTCGCCGGGCTCATCTACCTCAGTGCAACGAAACCAGCCACGACCCAACGGCGAGTCGTTGTTTCCTTTACTAACGCGCGCCAAACGTGGAAATACCTTGAAGATATTTGGCTCAATCTCGAAAATGTCCGCAATCGCACGTTAGAGCTGGTTCCCAGATTGAGACTCGCAGGTGTCTACAGCACCCTCGACTGTTTCATCAACCCTGTACAGTTCTTCCAGGCCGCTGTTTTGTCGCTCCGAAACACTTTGATTGGCCGACCGCCCAACACTTTTGGGGACGTTGTTGCTCTCTTCTGTTTGTCACAAATTATGTCACGTCATCTCAGAAGCTGCCACAATTTAGCGATGAGTGATAGTCAATTTGACATTGATCAATGGGGGAATACCATCAGCAGATATGATCATCGGCAAGCATTCGCTAGTCTCATTCGGGCGTTGTTCCCGGAAATAACGCCCGCTGCCTCGCCTTCAGGCTTTCTGGAGCCTGCAACGTACCAAGCTACACCTTTTGAACCACCACTTCGAGAAAGCGAACTCATTGGCTCTTTTTCGGGATACAGTGATATGATTCCCAACTTGCTCAGTCTCGTTGGATTCCAGCCTACAGACCAAGAAGCGCACAACGACCTTTACACCTTTGGGGAGACGGGGTTCCAGACTTTAGCTCCGTTAGATCCACACGGATCGGCCCTTGTCGCTAACTTTACGCTATTTCTGGAGCAATGCGGAGACCTGTTCCAGAACCTTTCCGGGAGTTGGGTAACGGCAATGAACCAGTATTCACCTTCGTCTGCTCTCAATCGGGCAAGGCCCCAAAGCAATGATGTCAGCTCATACTTGCAACGCATGCGACAAGGTGGGTCCTTTCAAGATCCATCCTCAATGGGCATTCTTTCCATTGTCGATACATTCGTCCAGCTTGGGTACCTGCAAACCCCAAAAGATGTCCAAGAGTACATGATCATTGTTGGCAAGGTACAGAGACGCGAAACTAAAGATGAGCTTGGCGCAGCTGACGCGAAACCTAGGAAATCATACCCGACAGAGAATATGTAAATTTCGTGGGGAACACCCTTGGGATGGCTTTCCCTTCAGGCTCCAGAAACCCCTCTGCAAAACGCACCACAGGGCCAAAGCCGTACGTCAAACAATAGCCCCATTGTATCACGATAACTAACACAATGTATCCCAGGAGAAGGTTCTCTTGTTCCACATGTCAGAAACAGTTCACAAGAAAGAACAATATGCTGCGACACAGGAATAGAGTGCACAGACATGAGCATGGTACCGATTGTTTCACAGGACCTACTATTGAGGGCATTCTCTTATAGCCGTACGTAATGGCAATCCCGAATTTATATAAGCGCATTTATGTAAACAATTGTGTTACTTCCCATTATCACTGTCCTTCAAAATATATGATGCCAATCAGCTACGCGGGTCGGCCTTACCCCTCAACTCTGCTTTTTCCCCTGGTGAGAGCTTGGTGTGCGGTTTGGTGTCTCGGCCGAGTGGTTGCCTGTTTAGATGGCCACTCCAGACCTGATGGCTTGAGTTCTCCAATTAGATATCAAGCATAGCAAAAAGATATAAATACTTTATTAATGCTTCCCAAGCCTTGTGACAGTGCCGACTGTGTCTCCGCGAGATCCTGCAGGTGCTCGACGTTTCCTTGCACTGGACTCAGTACTCATATAGGTTGACTAATCTGATCTCAACTGCACAGGATCGATGAAAATGGCGACATCTGGTATGGCCCATGACCTCAACCGACTCCGATAGCGTTTCCCATTGGCACTCTGGTCCGTGCGTTGGAGCATATTAACGCCCTGGAGCAAATACTGTTGACTTCACCGACCCTGAGACACACTGAGACACACCGACCCTAAGTCTACCATATAAACGTATGAAACTAAGTAGGCCTAATGGTGTTTTTGGCGTTTTCCTAAATAACTCGTTGTGTCAAGATGCAAATATAGATATAATATCTTGCAATTACCAAATGACCGCCGTAGCTTGGATCTACTGGCGGGGCGCAACTTACTAGAATTTTGCGAGTATATACGGTGTACCCGTACACGCCGTACAGTCTGGTGGTCTACACAGTATAGGTAGTCCATGTGAGCCGCACTACTAAATGCCCCGCGCTAAAAAAGTGCAGGGATCCACCTAATTCCCGAGTTGCTACAATGAAATGAGAATATTCTCCCTGTTCAAAGGTATAAGAGCAATCTCTTTCTTGTCATTCCCCATCATTAACAGTTCGCCTGTCAATCATTCATTTAACTCATGCATACAACGCAAAGCTCTTCGAATACCACTGCCATCATGGCAATTGATGGTTTATATGCAAGCCTGGTTTATGTCGATGAGACAAACTCCAGTACTACCTATGTCTTCAACACCAAACCACAGAGCCTGATGCGCTGGGAAGCTATTCTTGACTTCCGTTTTGAGATCCAGCGTTACTGGCAAAGTCTGGTCAATATTGCACAAAAACAAGATCTTCCAGGCCTTCACATTCTGTTGGAGTCCTTCCCAACTTCCGCCCACTTATACGATGCTGCTATATTTACCTTTCGCAACACCTTGACAGGTTCCGAGCCAGGTGATCTTCACGGTATCTTTGCGCTTTGTAGCTTATCTTATCTTGCTTTAAGACATTCCCAGAAAATCGGCAAGCCAGCTGCTGATAATATTTTTTACGACATCAATATCTGGCGGGACTTAATTGGTGATCCTCAGAATCGCCAACTGTTCAGCAGTCTTATTCAACGGCTTTGGGACGACATGACAGCTTCCTGTTATCAAACAGAACAGTTCTTAGATCCAGACTCTCTCGTCAATGGCCAGGATTGCATATCATCTCAGAGTGCAGTCATGCAAGACATCTCGTCATTGGGCGATTTTGCCGACCCGTTCTGGGGCGGTCTCTTCGAGGTACCCGGTTCTCTCCAGCGGCCTAATTTTCAGATGTCGGACACTACTCCGGGGTCGCACTCCACTGTACTCGACGCCGCAAAGCCCCAGCTCTCAACTGGAGATCTACGCCAATCGGCAGTCATGAACATCCTGACAAGCTTCATCGCCAATTGCGGAGATCTAGTGGACATTTTCAGTGGACAAGCAGCGACCGCGAAAGGTCCTCATTCTGATGTTTCCTTGGAGGTCAAGAACTTCACACAGGCTCTGAGGCGACATGACTGCTTCGGAGACCCATCTTCTCGTGGAATACTCGCTGTTGTGGACAGATTTGTGGACCTGAATTATTTCCAAAACATCGATGAGGTTCAAGACTACATAATAATTGTCGGAAAGGTACATTATGCTATTTGATCTTGTTCAGTGTACAGAAAGAAGACTAATACTAGGCACAGGAAATACTTTCCAGTGGCCAAACCCTTGCAAAAGTCTGCAAAGCTGTGTATTCGTCCACAGACATGATAAAGATGCCCCAAGTAGCACGACGCCAGCGCGCAGATCGCCCTCCAGAGCGAAAGCTGTAAGTCTGCAAAACACAGGATGACCGTATACGAATTGACAGGCACCCAACTTCAGAAAAAAAGTACCATGTCACCATTGCGGAGAAGAGTTCACACGGAAGACCAATATGAGACGACACATTGCTAGGAAACATGCAATCCCCAGTGCACGCGATATGCAAATGGACTCTGTGAGTACCGGGTAGCCGAGGTGCAACAGGCGAGGGTTAAAAGGTGTACGCGGGCATAAATTAAAGGTCCAGATGTTGAGGGTTACGAGCAATGGTACCTATCTTGGCCAGATTTGGGTTCCAGGAGGATATATTGTACAAATTGAAGCCCTGCTCCGTGAGGTCCATGGAGAACTCTACACTTTTGGACCCATTAGTAAAGCGTACTTTTCATAAAGAATTAAGCATTCTGATTGTTCGTCTGATAATCGTGGCGCGATGTTCTCGCCTCGTTTCGTGGGTCATTCATGAGACTTTAATGGCCAAAAACGATTTTGCCTACTTCTTCATTATCTTCTTGAATGTTCTAACGAGTAATCTGCTCACAATAGGTCTTGTCTGGGATTGATGGTGGTCGCGAGTCTTGAGGTTCGCCCACCAAATTTAGAGGCTATTATGGTACAATTGCTCCCAGGCAGCTTTTCTGAGATCAATGTCACGCTCTATCAGAAGAATCATGAACAGTTCACCATTCAGATACGTATAAGTCTTGGTCCAGCTTTGTGGCAAATGGAAGAGCGAAGCGATAATATACATAGCGTTTCCTATTCTGGGTGGCACTCCAGAGTGCCACTCTAAATATGGAATAGTGTACCGGATTTTGAAGTGGGCTCTAGCCTCCTTTTCAAACTTTCCTGCAGAGTGGCATTCATTATGCAGAAAAGGCCGTAGACTATGGAGTACTCTTGGCCATGAGCATTTTCATCTCGAGATACAAAGCTCCACTTCAGGGACCATCCGACAATCCCCCCCTCCCTAAAAAAAAATGGCATGTCAAGCCTTGAACCTTAGTGGATATTCGTAACGCCACTTTTCTGCTTCCGCCAATCGCCCTATCTTGTCTGTGCTCTGACATGCATCGTATCCTCTAAGGCGCTGACCTTTGGCTTCTCCTTCTTTCCCGCCCTTCTCTCTCACAATTACAGTATAAATATGGTTGGCCGAATTCTGTACTGCAGAATTCTCTTCATTTGACAGTTTGCTCACCATCTTCTCTAACTCTCTATCTCTCTCCCTCACTTACAGGCACGCGCCGGTTGGGGTCGAGAGTGAAATACCTTGGTTGCTATAATATTGTTCCTCAGCGCCCCAGGAACCCCCTAGCTGACTGCGAGACGACCGTTTGACAACTCATCTGCTCTGTTTAATATTATAAATGTTCTGTGAGTAGAGCTTTTATTTCATTTCATTTCATTTTGTTTTGTTTTATTTATATTTTTTTTTGCCCAAGAGTGCAAAATAGTTCAGTCACACGAATCTCAACTCACGGCCTTCTCCATGGAAGCCATCTCGGCAATCGATGGCTTACTTGCATGCCTTGTGTGCCTGGACAAGTCAAATTCTCAGGTGATGAGCCTGTTCATACATGATCTGGAGACACAAATCGGTCACTACTGGGAGCGCCTCCGACAAATTGTATCTACGCAGGCTACACAGAGCCTCACTGTCCTTTTCAACTCATTCAATTCATCCACAACATTCCTTGAGGTAGCCATCTTCACCTTTCGCAATATCCTGGTTGGCGCCAAACCCGATTCATTGAATGCCATCTTCTCGCTCTGTAGTTTGTCATACATCGCTTCATGCTGCTTACGGCGCGTTCGGCTTCAAACCGACGACATTTTTCGCGATATTGACGTCTGGCGGAATGCGATTCGTGATCCCCAAGAGCGTCAGACATTCAGTGATTTGGCTGGCATTGTTTGGCAACAGGTGTCCCCAGTCTCGATTGACAATACCCTCAATTCCCAAATGCCGTCAAGCCTAAGGCCGGGGGCTTCTACTCAGCCAACCATAGCCACCCAAAGCTCAGCACTTGGATTCGACTTTTTGCAAGACGAATGGCTATTCGGTGGCTTGTCCAGTGCGGTTTGGGAGCCTGATGTGATGCCCGATTCATCGGTTGTTGACGTTGAGAACTTACACCGAACTTCAAGTACTCTCGAGGACTTGCAAGGTTCAGCAATCGTGTCTAACCTTATCTGCTTCCTGACAGAATGCGGGGATTTGCTCCACGTTTTCTCGGGGCGTGGGGTAACAACTAAAGACTTGTACTCTTGTATCGCCTTCACTCAAGCAGGGTCTGAGGCAAAAAATGTGGTCAACGCTTGTGTAAAGCGTTTGAAGAGTGGTTTTTCGTCCCAAAATACGTCTACGGGTGGGATTCTGTCTATCGTTGAGAGATTCGTGGAGCTCGGGTACCTGCAGACCCCAGAGGAGCTGCGCAAGTACATGCTGTGCGTTGGACGTGTAAGTGGTCAAACGACTCCAAGAACGCGAACGCCATCGAACTGACAAGCCCTTAAAGACAGTCATACTTGAAGACGAAGCTTTTGCGACGTTTTGCCAGTCAGTCTGTGAATTAACGGTCACTGTTTCAAGACCTCCAACGCCTCCACGGGCAACGCCTCCCCGTGGTGGAGGTCGACGCAGGGGACCTAGATTAATCCCAGGCCGGTGAGTTGCCTCTCCTATTTATCCTTTGTGAACGCCTAGCTTATTAAATTCTTGCTTGTCCAGAGAGATCCCGTGTGACGTATGCGGCCAATTGTTTTCGCGAACGTACAATAAGAATCGACATGTCGAGACCAAACATCCCCGGTTCCAGCTCGGCCCAGACGCCAACGGACTGGTCCAGGGTAGCGTGCGATTGACATTTTAAGGCCAGTGAATGGCACAAGAATTGAGGAAGACACTCGTGGTATTCCGTTTTGTAGCGGGAAAGGACATTTTACGCGGAAACGTTTTACACGTAAAATATTTTGGTGTTGCAGTGCAGCTGCTGGAGCGGTTTGGGTAGCGCCATGGACAGCGGGATGGTGATGCAGTATCCTGGGCTGTCATTGCAGATTCACCTGCTGCTTTGTTGTACCACTGACGGCTCATGCTGTTCCAACCGTCATAACCTCTTATAGCACCTTTCTTTATGGAAGTTAGATCAGTGACAATTGAAGGCTTTTCAGTTTCATCATTTTCTCTGTAACAATGTTCCCCCCTCCCTAAATCTACGGCAGCAACGGCGGTGTTATCCTTGAGCTACGTAACACGATGGCGGTGCCGTGCAAACACGCGTCGCAAATCCGCCGAAATCCCCGACCACAAATGATCGATATCGCCATATTTGCCTCTTTATTCTCGTCATAAGTGATGCAAACAGTCAAGTTCTGTGATGATCACCTACTGACTGGGTCCCGCGGGAGGCCTCGGGCCCCGGTAGGTAGGCAATTTGAGTTTATCTACAAGAAACTTAGCGAACGCCGGGGTTAAACGCGTTTAAGATTAAAGATCTGAATAAGCACAAATGCCAATAAAATCACCGACCGTGGAGTGGAATTGAGGCTTGGCCAAGCACACGACAGTTGCCGCGTGGCTGCCAACCTGTTCTATATGTATTCCAAAATAGCAGCACACGATACTGAAACAAGCCTAAGTCCCAGGTACAGCGCGGAATGGGGATCGCCACAAGAGAGTCAGTGAAACAGTTGGGGTGGAGCTGAGGGTTACACCTAAGAGGTCGATGATGGAATTGCGGCTGGTGATGACATGTAAAAGATGGCGCAGACCTTGGAAGGGCCTAAGATCGGCGCAGGGATGAGCTGAATAGTAGGTTGTGGTTGGGTGATGTGGGTGGGACATGACGCAGTGCGCTATGATTCTTCATGCAGGGCCTGAAATGACAGGAGAGAAAGCAGGCAATCAAGCTGAGGGAGGCAGGGGAGCCGAGAGCTATATCAATGAGAGGTTCTGCTCCTGTTTCTCTCCTCCATCATTCTCAATCATTCACCTAAACATCTACATCTCTTCCTCAAACATTCAACCAGTCCATCAATACATCTCCATCACATAACTACACCTAAACCCACACACAACAACAACACTCAAGATGCTCTACACACAAGTCGCCCTCCTCGCAGCCGCAACCCTCGTCGCCGGCAACGCAGCTCCCCAGCCCAAGATCACCCAACGCGCCGTGCTCCCCCGCGACATCATCCCCGACGACATCAAGTCCTGGGCCGAGAGCAAAGCCTCCGCCGCCGGCCAAGACGTCGACGACTGGGTCAAGAGCCACTACTCCGAAGCCGAGCAATGGGCCTCCGACAAGGGCGGCGACGCCAAGACCTGGGCTGAAGGTCAAGCCTCCGACGCACGCGACAAGGGCTCCGAGATTGCCTCCCGCGCCAGTACCGCTTTTGATGGAATCAGCTCCAAGGTTCGCACTGCTGTTGATGAGGCTAGTGCTAGTGCCTCTGCGGCTACGAATAACGACAATGCTGCTGCTACTGTTGGCGGTGGACAGGCTGGTGTTGTTGCGTTCCTGGCGGCTGTTGGTGCTGCTGTCTTTGCCTTCATGGCTTAAGTGCTTCATGACTTGTTTTACTTGCGACACCTTGATACCTTATGCGGCATGGACTTCAATTTGCATCGGAGTTTACGGAACACTGAGGGGCTTAGAGAACGGCGACATTTAGAATGTGTGGTCGGGAATGGCTCGGTCAGGGAATGGGAATGGATTGACGCTGAATCATGAGAGCGACAAAGACTTGCTTAGAAACAATTTTAACGTATACGAACCTTCAATCGCCTTGACAATGTGATGATTGTATGTTAATGCTCATGTCGAGTGTCTTGTCTAACTCAGCAAACCGCCTGTGACCTGATGCATTTGTTCTATGATACATACTCATCTACAATAATATACAATTCTATACCCGGTATCCAAGCAAACAATGAGTCGCGATTCTATCCATCATCACTTTTTACAACATCATTCACATATTCATCACTGCTTACCCCTTAGCTGCAACCCATACGGCGCAAGCTGCTCCGCCGTAACCCTCGTCGGCGCCTTGACAAACGGATCATCACCCTTCATCGTCTTCGGAAACGCAATGACATCCCTCACAGTCGTCGTATCCGTCAAAAGCGCAACCAACCGATCAAAGCCCAGCGCAAATCCCGCATGCGGCGGACACCCTGCCTTCAACGCATCGAAGAGATGCGCAAAGTCCTCGATCCTACTATCCTTCATCTTGAGGATATCCCGCATGATGAACTCCTGCACGGCGGGTATGTGGATACGTTCGCTGCCGCCGCCGACCTCTACGCCGTTGAGGACGAGATCGTATGCTGCGCTCTTAGCCTGCAATGGGTCTGTGAAGAGGAGTTCAAGATCGTGCTTGGACTTGGGCGCTGTGAAGGGGTGGTGCGCTGCTGCGATGCCAGCGGAGCCTTCTTGGCCTGGATCGTTGTCCTCGCCGGTGGGCTTGAACATGGGAAAGTCGATTACCCAGACGAATTGCATTGAGTCGGGAGTACCGGGTGCGGGGAGGTCTTCTACGAGACCGTTGGCGAGAAGCTTCTTGTACAGCTCGCTGCGGATTTCGCCGATTGCTGTGGAGGCGCGGTAGTATTGACCCTTTGGCTTCTCGCGGGCTTGAAAGACGAGGATATCACCCTCTAGAACACCCTTTCCGCCCGTTGCGATATTGACGACTTCGTCGCATTCTACACCGAGTGAAGAGAAGCCGCCGCGCGGTTGTCTCGAGTCGCAGACTAGTATCACTGGCATGCCGTCTTTGTTCTCGCGAAGGTGTTTCGGTAGTGATTCGATGAACTCTTCAGTGAAGCGCTTTGGTCTTGGGATATCGTCGTCGAGATCTTTGACGGGGATGTGGAAGGCTTCGATGAGGGGGTCTTTGAGGTACGTCATCATGCTGGCGAACTGCTCGCACATTTCGTTCGGTATCGTGTGGATCTGGAAGTGTTAGTGGTAGATTGACGAGGGGAATATGCGATGTACTCTTCCTGGGAGGCGCAGGTCTGGCTTGTCGGTTCCGTACATCGAAATGCACTCTTGGAACGTAAGTGTCGTGACCTTGTGCTGAACCGGTTCATCGGCAGGACGAGAACCTTGGGGAATGTCTGCAATCACAGGCACACGACTTCCCCGGATGTTCTTGTAGCTATGCGCCGGTCTCAAGACTTCAAGCGACCGTAGTACAATATCTGTAACATCCTTCCTCACCACCTCCGCATTCGCAAATGCCCACTCCATATCAAGCTGCGTAAACTCAGGTTGCCGATCCGTGCGAGCGTCCTCATCACGATAGCAGCGCGCCCACTGCATGTATCGCGAAACACCACTGGCCATGAGGACCTGCTTGTACTGCTGGGGACTTTGTGTGAGAGCGTATGCGAAACCAGGACGACGAGTTGGCACCAGGAATTCTCGTGCGCCTTCGGGCGTTGACTTGAATAGTGTTGGAGTCTCGATGTCTGTGAAGCCCTTCTCTTGCAGACCGGCGGTCAATTGTCCCTTGAGCCATGATCGGAATTGAAGTCTGGCTAGGAGCTCGGGGTGATGGCGGAGCTGGTAATGGCGCTTGGTATCGGGGAATATGACGTCGAGTGTCACAATGAGGTTTTGCTGGACGTCGTTCAATGGTCGGATGTTTTTGACATAAAATGTTCGCTTGGAGGGTTGTTTCTCGGCGTCTGGGCTTGGGCTCGTTTCGCTTTCGGTGCTTACGACAACAGGACTTGTTGCACGAATACTTCGAAAGAGTGTAGACGCTTCAGGGTATTTCGTCGAGTCGGCGCATAGTTGAATGACTTCGCCGGATGGTAGAACGAGATCGGCAAACGAGAGCTTTGACGACATGTTCCTCCTCTTATTCATGAACCCCGCATACTGCCCGTTGGCACCAGGCGTAGTCGGTATACCCGCATTGCTATCTGGCGCACGTTAGCACCGACCTAGCGGGCATTGAAGTCGTCGTACACTGATCCCAGAGCTTGAGAACATCGTCTTTGGTGGGCTGAGCTTTTGAGTAGGAGATGGAGGAGTGGCTGAAGCTTCGGGGGAGGAATTGTCGGGTGCGCAAGGTAGTTGAGGATCGAGTGCATGTGCTGAGGCGCAAGGAGGCGCGACAGCGAGAGAGAGGGAGCGCCATGGCTATTGTTGTGTCAATTGAGGCATTGGATTGCTTGGAGGAGGATGGTGGGTCGATTGACTTGGAATTTCGTGGTGAGCTTCGGTGAGAGGGGCTTATCGATAAGGAACCATCTACGCTCCTCGGCACCGCTGCTCTCCTGCATTGCAGACGACAGCACGGTTACACTGACGTCTCTCTTGAGACGAAGAACATGGCTTCGACAATACATTTTTTATGGTTGAAGGCGGCTCATCTGACATTCCCCTCGCGTGCGCCAACGTTCTTCACGCGGACTAGAGCGTCAGCACCAACAGCCACCAAATCCTGACAATGAATCAGGGCTGAATTAGTCGAGTCACGCTTCAATTGGTGATGATGCTTGAATGTCATATCCAAATGGTATTATGCCGCGCTTGCTATGCTTTTTTTTATGATACAGAGCCCCAATTCGAGCGTACATTAATTATCTGGGACGAAGATCAATCTTCCCTTGGTGTAACGATACTTCGTCGTCGCCAGATCCCCGATCACTGGGATCACCATGTGGTATGCTTCCATCACTTGTTGCCAGTCCTCTTTGACTTGAGTTGGGTTCATATGCATCGTCTATGCGATGAAAATGCCCAGTCTTTCCACCCGTGCCTCCAATCGTGACGAGTTCTGTTTGCATTCCGGTGCGAACAGCTGCATCTTTTCTGGATGTGACGCTTTCGAACTTGGATGAGATCATGAGCATCAGTGGTCGGAGTGTTGGGAGGCAGAGGGCGATGGTTCCGCAGGCGACTTCGACAACACACCAGGTGCAAGCTGTAGCGAGGGTCCCTGTTCAAGTTAGTTGAGAGTCGCAGGCGTGCGTGTCGCTCGAGTTCTTACATGTTGTATCTATAGGGTCGAATTGCATGATGGTTGTGAATCGGTAGATACTGGCGAACAAGACACTAAACGGGTCAATACCAAGGACTCGCGGGCTGGTGGACGAGGACTTACAAACTGCCGAGCAAAAAGATAACCAACAGCGACAATTTCTGTGCCATGTTGACCTGCAACTTCAAAATTGGCCCGACCGGCAAACACAAAATCGCGATATCCGTTGCAATATTCGGTATCGCATTGCCAATAAACGACGCCTTGAGGTTGATGCAAGTCCCATAATCAAGCCACGGCATCCAAGCCTTCTTGATCGGGTGGCACTGGAAGATGCACACTGCGCAAATCGCAATCCACCAGCCAATTACGACTGCAGCGATGATGGCCGAGGCCAATCGGAAGTTTCGAGATGGGAAGATGCGCAGGTACATCGATAGAAGGGCGAGTTTGATGAGCATCACCGCTGTGACATAGATGCATTCGAAGGCGAGGAGGATCTTGAAGAAGATTATTAGATCTTCTTCCGACACGCGCTTTGCATGCTTTCCGAGGCCATACGCAATCACTGATCAATTATTAGCAACGATACAAACCCCAATGAATGGTCTTACTTACTGCCATAATTGAGACCACCTGTGATGAACACAAAGACCTAACACATTGTCAGAATTGTACAACTCTTGGCACCCAACCAAACCCACCAGCGCTACCAGAGTCAACCAGTCATCAGTTCCAAATCCAATCCTCACATATCGCGCCCAGAACCGCAGAGCGACAAACACAGCGGACAGAACGAGAACAATTGTCGTCGTGGCATTGAGCTCGCTGCTCCGATCGGTATTCTCGTCACGGCCATACAACGAGGCCATACTGAAGAAGAAACCGATGATGCTGAAACAAGAAAAAGGGAGACCAAGTTCACATGAGGGGATGCCGTAGGGATGAAGTAACGAGAGAGAGCAATGCACCACAGTATGAAAAGCATTCCAGAACTAGCCGGGCTTTAAACTTAGTTTCGAATCTCGAATCCGCCCCGGATATTTTCTTCTCACAAGTGTTCGATAAACCTCCCGTCCGTTTCTCACTACTGAACACGCTAGCTGGGCGTTGCGAGGTGAGGTGACATCGCGAGCGAGGCAAGGGTCTGCATCAACGAGTGGCTTTTTTCGACGCCACCGGGGAAGACTCCCTAACTTTGCGGACGACCATCCCATCGACCAGTCAGACACTCACGGATGCATTTAGCGTTGTCAGTTGTCAATTTCCGTCGAGTCAAGCCCGGCGAGTCCCCCTTTATTCGCATTGTTGCCCAATCTAAACCTGCGAGAATGAAGATCTTTGTTGCTCGCAAAAGCAAAAAAAGAAGCAAAACATACGTACGTGACGAGTCAGAGCGGTAGACTATTGGGAAAAAATTGCAGCGTTGCATTCGTACTGTAACCAATTCGGCTCTAATATGGATCGATACCTATTTTGAAGTCTGAGCTAGACAAGGGACGTGGCTGTTTTTGGATCCATTGAAATGCGGCACCGCGCGAGACAACAGTTGAGGTCTGAGCAACCTACAGCCTTATCATCTTAAAAATGCACCTAAGAAGCCCTGTCTAGTGCTTCGACGGCGGACGGAACCAGTGCCCCGTGTGCTGATCAGTCTCGGTTAGGCTCCAAGTCTTTCTTTCGGAAATCAACGGTTTTAACTGGTCTCCTATTAGCTCTTTGACCTTATTGTGAGCAGTCACATAAGTCAATGAAGAATTATTGCTTTCACAATTAACCGAGTCTGAGCTCGACGGACGTCGAGTTGAGTTTCGATGTTTGAATCAGATGAAACAATTCGCCCGGGATTTCGGCACCTTTGATACCCAGCAGCGTGGTATCGTCACTGGAACACGCAACCCTTGCACCATGCTAGGCGAACGAATTAGTTATTCTCCGGCGTTCTTTCTGAGCCTGGTTTGGCGTTCACCTCCTTAATTCACCAAATTCCCGGGAATACTGAAACAGAGAATGTCATTGTTAAGAGCGATCTGCCATTATAATTCCTCTATTTGATCTGCGAAATCAAGGTCTCGAAATCAACCAGGTCCCAGACCTGGGCGAATTTTCCATCCACGACATGGTACAGCGTGAACTGATTCGTCTCAATCTTGCGGCCTGTGGCTTTGTAGCCTCGAAAATCACCCTTGTGAGTGCCCGTGACTTTGAAGAGAAGGGAAAGATAGTCGCCTTCGATGGTCAGGTTTCGCAGGTTCCAGTGCCAGTCGGGAAATGCGTCGATCATGGGCTTGAAGGAAGATGTTGCTTCTTGTGGGGTTATAGGCTTGTCGTTGACGACGAGGGGGGACGCGTAGAATGATCTCATTGCTTCAAAATCATGAGCGTTGCAGTGTTCCAGATATGTTTTGTATAACGCTCGGTACTCGTCAATTGAGTTGGATTGGCCGGGTGCTTGTTGGCTGGCCATTGTTTTGGTACGATGGGGCAAAACTAGCTTGTTTGGAAAAAGATAGCGATGAACCGTTGACGGGGAGCTTGTAAGGGGTATACGAAGCTAGACGAGAGTGGAGCTGCTAATGGATCTTGGATATTAGACAAACGTTCTATGTACAAACACTGGTAATTTATATTTGGATTGCGAGCAGCAGTATTGTCTGATGATATTATCCAAAGCTTACATTGTCGCTGACTGATCTTTGTCATGGATGAGCATGTATGATGATAGGCTGGAAAGAGAGTCAGCGCAGCATATTGCCTAAAATCGATAGAATCATATGCAGGCCAAGATATGACCGTCAGGCCGAGGAGTTCTGTCCTTTTGCAATGATGATATACACATATAAGATCTCTGCTGGATCAGTCAACTCAGAAATTGAGGGAATAGGGGAAAATCAATCATCCGAAATGAATCACAACGCTTCGGAGCTGGAAGTGACGAAGCCAGGTCTGGCGAGATGTGAACATCTGTCAAGACAATAGCGACTGGTGGTACGTACTTCTTAGAGAAACCGAGATGGACTTGACATTGACAGTGAATCCTCTAGGGTTATTCATATCCGTGTCGGCACCTGCAGAGGAAACAAGAACCCGTGGAAGATTCGGCCAGTAACTCTGCTTACGCCCATCAAAATGAGGCTCTGTACAAGAAGGATGGTCCCAGTTGGCATGTCAAGCTGCATTTGACATTGACTTTGCTAGGCCAAGCTAACCAAGACCCAGATTGAACTCTATCGACTTCTTTGGACTGTGCTCCTTTTCGACAAGGAGAACCCTGATCGGCGAAGTGTTAGCCGCGTTTGACGCATGCCATATCCAACTAAGCCCCATTCAAATCTAGCCCAAACCCACAGCTTTATCAGAATTGACTCGCGCTCTGCAGCGTGAACCCTGCGCGCGTCGTAACGAGATATGAGGGACCCTGCGAACGAGTGGATTTAACTGAAACTGAACCCCTCAACGAGTGAGGCGTTTCTAGTCCAGTCCGTGAGCCAATACTTATTCTATCGTGCTTCCCCTCCATACTCTCTTCAGTTCGCTAACTATCTTAGCACTCTATTTGAACCTCATCATGTCTAACCCTACTATCGTCTTCGCTCCTGGTGCGTGGCACACAGCTGATTGCTACGATGTCGTGCGGAAAGAACTCCACGCCAAGGGCTGGGAGACTGAGGCTGTTGATTACCCCTCTGTCGGCGCCGAGCCTCCTACTAAGGGACTGAGCGATGATGTCGCCGCTGTGCGAACTGTTGTTGAGAAGTTGGCTGAGGAGGGTAAGAAGGTCATGGTTGTTGTGCACTCGTACGGTGGCCTTGTCGGCGCTGAGGCGGTTAAGGGCTTGGGCTTGAAGCAGCGCGTGCAGGAGGGCAAGACAGGCGGCGTGATTCAGCTTGTTTATCTGAGTGCTTTCGTCATGCCAAAGGGAGTTAGCATCCTTGCGGCCCTTGGAGGACAGTATCTTCCTTGGATGCGAGTCGAGGTGAGTTGTATATCGCTCATATCACGATGATTGCCTAACGATGAACAGGGAGACTATGTCTACGCTGACACCCCCGAAAACATCTTCTACCACGATGTTGATCCTGAAACGCAAACCAAGGCTATTGCTGCGTTGAAGCATCAGTCTCGTCGCGTGTACACCGACAATGTGGAGTATGAGCCGTGGCACGACGTTCCCTGCTTCTTCATTTTCTGCGATGAAGACCGTGCTATTCCTTTGGCTATTCAGGAGAATCTGGCTTCTACGCTGGGTCCTAATGCTGGAAGCTTTCACATCAAGAGCTCTCACTCGCCGTTCCTGTCGCTGCCGAAGGAGACGGTTGAGGGGCTGGAGAAGGCTGCTCAGGATGGGTTGACTAAGAGCTCAAGCTAGATTTGTTGAGGGATTTTATGGTATGAGTTCAATTTTAGCGAATGAAAATCATGATTTGATGGGAGATAAATTGCTGTGCAATTTGTGACGAGTATATGCTGCTTCGACCACATATAGGTTTGAACTCGTGATCAGACTCAAATCATCCGTTGGTGATTCACTCATTTCATGTTGTACAAGATATTTATTCCTGGAGATGGTTTTGTACACAAGACAGACCTACTTGGCTTTTCGCACGTGGACTCTTGAACTTTGTATAGAGTTTTGAGTGTTTAGGCACCGAGTCCAGGCAGCCATCTTTCCCCTGACTTTCACTTTCTCTCGTCTCTCGATCCAATCACAAATCAAAACCTTGTTCGAAAGATCTCATCGGCGCTTTGTCTTCGTCTGTGATGATATCATGGAAAACCTTGATTTCTTGTCCAGCTATAAAGCCCGCAGTGTCCCCTCTTCACCCCTCACCTATCCCGTGAAAAACCTATCTTCGTTCAAACATGCCCTCTGACATCTTCAACCGGCTCCCGCCCGAGATTCACATCAACATCGTGAAATATCTCAAGGCTGAGGAAGGCAACACCATGCTTCATGCAATGCAAGCTTTGGCAAACCATGCTTTAATTCAGGACTTTGGATCTCTTTCAACCTATAACTTACTTCGAGACGTTCGATCTTTTACCTCGGCTTCCCCAACCGCAAGACGCTATTTCTATGCCAATCAATGCGCCTCTTTTGTACGGCCATATATCCAAAACATATCTAAGATTTTCCAGGACGAATCACTTGTACCCTTAGCAGTGATTCTCCTGCAAGCGAGAAAGATACGTGCTCGGGCTCGTGGGCTAACGTCCCCCCAGATCGAGCAGAGCATCAAACCTTGTCTCGACGCGTTCACTCGCTTCGAAAAATCAGAGCCTGAAGAGGAATGGAAAGAGGACTTGGGTTGCATTACAGCCCTAATTGACATGAATCGGGAATTTGATCACATCGTGTATCAATATTCTTCGCAGGAAAGGTGGTCATATCAAGTTCCCCAATCTTCATATCGGAGCAATTTCATCAATCACTTCCTCCGTTACGACCTTTATTGCCAACTAGGATGTCACGGGGAAGAAAAGCTCTTTGCAGAAAACGAACACATCAAAAAACTCGAATCTCATCTCTACAAGCTCATTCTACCAAAACCCCAAACTGGCAGCTGGGAAGCACTCAACATGATATGGTTGATTAAAAAGATACTCAAAAGCATCATACGGTCCGTCGATTCCCAAGTCCAATATGTAGGGGATGGACGAAAAGAGATAAACCAGGTGGACGAAATTATACGCCAAGGAGGGCCATCGGATTTCGTCATGCAGCGCCTCCGAGAATGCCGCTTTAAATCAAGACTCGAGTATGATACTAAGATATTTCTGGATCACGCTTGTCTACAGGGTTATCCTTTTATCCTCTCCTTAAGACAACCCACAAGAGATGCACGGAAAGCATTGATCGATATGTTTTTCAAAATCACAGTTGAGAAATTGCAAGAGAAGGCTGGGATGTCCGGGTCTACTCGATGTGCTAGGAGGCTAGAAAGCTTATACCGCTCTATCGCTAGTTGATGGTAACGCGAGATGAGTTTGGAGCTGGATGGATTTTGAAGCACAGAATGCCAGGTTTCACTTCAGTTTGCATGATGTAACTATCTTCCGATAATAGTGAATATTACTTACAAGATAATCTTAGGAGCGTGGCCAGAAGAGAGTTGGCAAGGCGAAACCTTGGATATTGGGTGATCTAAGATGCACAAAAATAAAGTATAAGAAAGAAGAAACCTCTATGAAGCTACTAGATCTTTATAGAAAATTAGGGCCATATAAAGTATTATAAATATGTGCACTTATAGAGCTTGAGAGTTTATATGGAATAAACATTAAATGTTCTCCATTACCTGAAGTTATTTTGATGAGATACTGGCAGCCTTTGCACAAACTAAAGAAACCTGAAATACGAAGCTGAGCGTATAAATATGTAATTACATGCGGAGAAACAGGTAGACTCGCAAGCGCGGCTGTAATAACGTAATAGATAAGAGTAGAAGCACGCTGATTCGAATGCTGAGCCGTAGTTCTGTCGACAAGAAGTCTTTGCCAATTATGCTTTATAGCCGAATAGGCTGCCCCTATCACAAAGGGCTACTGCATGGTGACTTTCTCTTAGCAAGTATAACCAGTTTAACTTATAATTTGAAAACCCTAATGCAAATGCTGCTATATAAGAAACTGTTCTCCCTATTTTGATACTTCCTGTAATCTATTCATGTGAGGCACAACTACTCAAGTCTTGCTGACCAAACCTCATACTGCTAGCAAGACGGCAATACCATAATATCATTCATTATTCAACACATACCATTCATCACCAATATTTATAGAAATGTCTCGCAACACGAGCGATTCCACCGTCTTTCTTGTTGGTGCCGTCGCATCCTTGGCTTTAAGCTTTCTGACCTTCTACCTCCAAAAAGACACTGGACCCCAATTCGAGAAAACTGATTGCTTTGAGAAGCTTCCAGCGGAGCTCAAGTTTCAGATATTCGAGCAACTCGACTCAATGAGCGATGTAGCATTACTCGCCGCTGCTTCTCCGTCAGTACGAGCTTGCTACCGTGCAAACCGAGACAAGATCCTCGGACACCATATTTCCTACATCCGAGAGATATTCTATAATGATGAGCTTATCCCTCTGGCTTTGATGGTTGCGAGGATGCGACGTCGGTTGAAAAGGCGCCAGAACATACATCAACTGGTCGGACTCCTGGAACACTATGTTCATGGGGGCAAGTCTAAATTGTTCCGGAGGAAGTTTGACAACTGGGAAGAGAACCTCGCACAGATCCAAGATCTCGTCAATATGAGCACAGAGGTTCTAAATCTTTGTCCGAGGTCATCCTACGGGCCAACAACAGCATTTTGCAAGCCACTTCTATCCAAGCTGTGGCACCACAGATTCGTGGAAACCTATCTGCGCGAGGAGATCAGTAACACTATGAAGCGCTATGGCGACAGCATAATGCTTCCGCCCAAAGAAAATCTTAGTCCTGAGCTATACGTGTTCTTGTTCACGCGCAACTATGTGGGAAGCTGGCTGCCTGACAGTAATTCCACCCGCCCTACTACCCTACCAACTTGTGTGAAGCTAACATTTACCAGATTATACTGCTGATATAGTAGACCTGAATGTCGCTCTCGGTCGGCTTGATGCTGTAACCTTCCAAGAGATAGGTTTTAGTATTTGCGATCCCTTGGATGGCCTGCGGATGTCAAGAAACAGGAAGCAAGAGATACAAAGTTGGAGAGATGGGCGAAAGGAAGCCTGGAAGGAGGAGGCTGAGAAGGCTGAGAATGGGCAATTGGTGGTTTATGACGGCTTCGGGCGGCTCCTCCGAGCCGATGAAGTCGCTCAAATGGATCTGTCAAACAAAACCACTGTAAAGTCCTACAAAATGTGTTAGTCAGTCATATACCATAGGAAGATCTTGCTATAGCAAGGGGTTCCCCGAGCTTTAGGCTTGATGTAACAAAATGTAAGGTACCCACACTAGGGGCCTAAGGCAACAGGGCTTATATTTTGTACAACAGGATCAAACTACTGGTGATGCTGGGCTAACCTGTCTTAGCCAAAAGATTGGAAATACCGGCTTATATGCCTCTAGGTCCGGCAAAAAGAATCATCATCTAGGTTTCCCTCTTACCAGCTTTACACTATAGCAATTAGTTAGTTATTATCGTAAAATGTTCAAGTTGTTATCTAAATGTGTTATTTACAGTTAAGACTTATTAAACCAGCAGAGAGAACTTGGTATCAATAGAGCAACTAATGTAACACCTGAGGTGTTCAGTTCTGGATGATCATTAGCTACCAGGCTTTGTAATTTAAAGCTAGCATGGGTCTCCTGTAAAACAAATGCCTAAACTGCATCGGGCTTTTCTACCAAACATTACTTGCTCTTGATCTGGCTCATCCAACACTGGATATAAGAAACTCAGAAAATAATATTCTAATACTCAGATAAATGACTATGTATGTATAATGCATTTAATGATATGATGAACAGGAAAATGCGCGCCTCAACTTTTACACACAGTCTACACGAATCATGATGATCCTCGGTTCTAACTACAGATGGCTCCGCTCGGAAAGGCTCGAACGCACAGCCATGGCAGCTCGTGTTCCTTCTTCAATGGCTCCGTCAATAAAGCTACGCCATCCAAGGGCCCAATCGGAGCAGGCAAAGATGATGTTGCCCTGCGTGGCTCGCATGTCGCCAAGATGATTGGTCAGAAGACCAGGTCGAGAGAAGAACCTGAAATTGTTAACTCCGCCATATCAAAGCAAGGGGCATGACTTACCAAGCTCCCTTTGCAAACTCATCCTTGGACCAGTTGTGAAAGACCAAGCGCTTGATATCCATCGGAGCAAAGCCTTGGAAGGCAGCCTTGGTCTTTTCAATGTCCTCCTCAGGATGGAAGTGATTGTGCTGACCGCCAAAGGCCACGATGTGAGTGTTACCAGCAGGGGTCGTACCATCTCCAAAGCCGTATGAGAGCTTGTTGTGAGGGTAGCTGATACTAGTCATGGAGCGAAGATCTCGATCAGAAACCTCAGCATGAACTTTGGTGCACTGGTTGACATGACCAATGTCCGCCGCCGCCTTCTTCCCAGGCATCAGAGGAGGATCGAAATGCACATCATTAAGAGTGTTAAGCGGCATAGCGCTAATCATCTTCAACGCTCTGAACTTCTGGCCACTTCTCGCAGTAACTTCAACACCAACAGGACCACTCTTGACAGAAGCAACGGGGGTGCTAAACGAATATGTCAAGTTTCCACTCGCCAAAGCCTCCTTGAAGAAACGAATAGAGAAACTTGACTGGCCGCCCTTGAACTTGTACTTGACGAGATACTCGATGCAACCTTGGTATGTGTAGCCGCTAAGCGCCCACCAGTGCAAGAACTCGTAGAAGCTAGTGGTCTCAAGGGTACCGCCGCTGCAGAGAAGAACAAAGGCTTCCAGGCATATACGCTCGTTGGGGGTGAGATCGTTTTCGATCTCGGCGAGACGGTCTGCAATGGACATGCGGTCGTATTTGGCGGCTGTTGGGCCGAGATTTGCGCTGTGAGGGAAGACTAATGCTTCACGACCGGCTTGACCGTCGATGTTGACAAGTTTCTCAAGACCACTTTGCATTAGTTGATCCTGGGTTCGTTAGTCTGAATTCTTGACTTCTTATAGAGACACTGGGCTTACCTCTTCCTCGTGGGTGAACTTTTGGGTGCCCTCTGGTGTCACCAGAAGATACTTATTGACGCCTCTTGAGAAGTCATATGAGATCTCAAGTTCATCTTGCATGCCGTATCTGGAGATTTCACGCCATACGTTTGGTTGTCCCCAGTATACCCAGGTACCACCCATTTCATATGGATAGCCCTCGATGTTTGAGCTCCATGACCGGCCTCCAATACGATCACGAGCTTCAATGAGCAACACTTTGAGGCCTGGTGTTTGTTAGTAATGCGTCGTGATTTAGAAGGACTTAAACTCACCAGCAACGGCTGCATCACGAGCTGCAGTTAGACCACAGTAACCCGCACCAACAACAATCACATCGAACTTTATGTTCTTGTCTGAGAGATTGGTAGGAGGGTTGATAGCTCCAATGCATGGGACACCAGCCTTGAGTCCTTGGGACTCAGTCCATGAGAAGCCGTCTCGAGAAGACATTGTGAGGCCGCTTTGTTGTCAAACTTGATAACAAAGACTGGATTACGCGTCCCTCGAGTCAAGACAACTCGAATGCTAAAGACACTTGGGCAACAAAACAAGAATGATAGACAGAATCAACCAGAAGTATCGTCGAGGACGGCTACTCATTTTATCCTCGGTCCGTGTTCTCATCCTCGCCCCCAGTGCCCATTTCCCCAAACGGAAATTTCGCGAGAAGATAACGATGATCCTCTATCTAGCCCAAAACCTCACGATACGAAGATCTCGCCCCATCGCGATATCAGCTATCTCTGACGCGAATTACCGCATCCGGTAATTTTGCGAGAGACCCAGACAATCTAGATCTCCCCCGCAATCCGCTAGGACCCAGCATCAAGGTTGGCGCTAGCAAGCAAATTCCTTGGCCATTCCGGAAACCAATGAACTATGTCATTCTTCTCGTAAATCTGCCGGATTTGGTATATTCAGTGGAGATGCACTGATATCGCAAAACCTGGGGTAATGGACCATGTCTTATCAGGATATCTCGGCAGATTGGAAGTGTTTTGATGATAAGTTGACAGTCAAGGCAGTGTAGATTGACGTGCTGTTGGAGATTCGTGCAACGGTGGCCCCCTTTCCCTGATAGGTCTTATTAACGCAAGTGGCTCGGCCGTGTGACCTTGGGAAACGAGTATATGAGTCAAGCGTTTTCTCCATTGATACTCCAACGAGAAAACACTTCATTATAACAGAACGCAATAACCGCCAAAGATGACTTCTTCAACGCAGGAGGGCGCTCTTCAGCAGCGTCTCTCGACTTTGACCATGGTTGCTATGGCCTTTGCCATTCTCAAGTTCGTCATACCCTGTTTGTTCTTGGCGTTCACTAACCCCCTCGCCAGTACATGGATTGCACTCGCTGGTACTATGGCGTACATTCTCCCTTCCGGGGGCTCTGTGTCGTTTATCTATGGATTCATAGTTTGTGTCCTTTGTAATCTGGCTCTTGCTGCTAGTCTGGGAGAAATGGCGGCACTTTGGCCAACTGCTGGTAAGCACAGACTCGATTATGTCCTAGGAACAATGGCTGATTACTTCTAGGTGGACAGTATCACTTTATGTACGCTCTTTGTACACCGAAATGGAAACGGTCTATGGTACGCTGAACTCACTAACTCAAGAACAAAGACTAACACTTGAAAGAGTTTCTTCGTTGGATGGACCAACATTGCCGGCTGGTTGACCATCGTGACAACTCAAGCCTTCTTTGCTGGTAAGATATCGTAAATGGACGTCAGTAAATCGATTACTAACAGGTACAACCTAGCTCAACTAATCTCCGCCGCAGCCGTCGTCGCTTCGAATAACGCATACGAGGCAACACAATGGAAAACATATCTCTTCTTCCTCGCCATCCTTACCTTTGGAACGGTCGGCAATGTATGGGGCAACAAGATCCTGGGTCGTTGGAACGATATGGCTTGTATGTACCCCCTCGACAAGTTCCGCTTCGTCAACTGACCATCTCGATAGTATATTGGTCCGTCCTCTCGGTTGTAATCATGAGCATCATTCTTCTTTCCATGTCGCCGAAGACAGATGCTCGTCAGGTCTTTACAGAGTTCAGAAATGAGACTGGCTGGTCAGATGGTGTCGCTTGGATCCTTGGCTTACTCCAATCTGCTTTGTCGCTCATCGGGTTTGATGTCGTCTTGCATTTAACTGAAGAGATGCCTAACCCATCAAGAGATGCACCTCGAGCAATGATGCTAGCTATAGTCATCGGCGGTGTCACGTAAGTCGTTCTATCCCTTCTGCTCTATGGCCGTTGCTAACCTGGTTCAGCGGCTTCCTGTTCATCCTCGTCATCCTCTTCTGCCTCACAGACCCAGAAACGATCCTAGCCTCCAACACAGGCATGCCCATCGTCGAACTCTTCCTCCAGAGCACAAAGAGTCGTGCCGCTGCAACTATCCTAGCCCTTATGCTAAGTGTCTGTTTCATCAACGGCACATCAGCCAGCATCACCAGTGCCAGCCGTCTTCTATACGCCATGGCTAGAGACAAGGGTATCATCTGCCATAACTACTTTGCGCATATTGAACCGAAACTCGACGTCCCGGTCCGCACAATCACCTTGTGTTTCATCTTCAACGTCCTCTTTGGGCTCTTGTATCTTGGTCCTGCTGTGGCTTTCAGTGCTTACATTGCTTCGTGCACTATCTTCCTCAATGTATCGTATGTCGGACCTGTCATTGCCTTGTTGGTCAGAGGTAGAGGTATCCTCAAGGAGTACCAGACAAGGAAGACACCAGCCAGGATGGGCTTGAGGACTGGTGCTGTTGTCAATGGCATCGCAAGTGTCTTTGTCGTTGTCATAACCATCGTAAGTACAAGATGCCTTGACCTTTTCAACTCCTCGCTGACTCCTCGCAGTTCTTCTGTTTTCCAACTGCCCTCCCCGTGTCAGCTAATACCATGAGTAAGTATATCCGTCCTTAATACTTAGAGGTTTACTAATCTGGACAGACTATGTTTCCGCTGTCGTCGGCGTTTTCTACGTACTTCTTGCCTTGTACTGGATGATCTATGGCAAGACCTTTGAAGGCCCTGTAAGTCAACCACGAAATCTAAGTGAAAGTCTTATTCATCTTCTAACACAATACCAGAACTTTGAGGCCATCATTGGACAGCCTTTACAGATCAAAGGAGAACATGAGACGGAAGCAGTTCAGGAGAAGTCTGAAACGTCAACGAAGGCTTGACTCTTAATCCGATATTTATTGCAACTCAGAGGATAGGTATGACAATAAAGTTTTCATTCAGATCATTGTTAAGAGGAGAATAGTGAGTCGCAAGTGCTTGAACAAACAGTGGCATTGTTCACAGGACAGATCTCTCACACCCATGACTCTTGAGAAGCAAGAAAATATATGACTAGGTTGAGCTAAAGCTCCACTAAACTACTCTAAACTACTCTAAATGCTTTCGCAGCTTAGGATATGCTTAGGGTCATCGTGTTTGTAACGTCCCGCCTTGTTCCTTAGTTGAGAACGATGGTGCTGCAGTATAGTCTAGGGTCGGGAACCTCTGGTTGAAGCGTTAAAGATTATTTGAACTCGAATGGAGTCGCGATGTCGCAAAAAGCAGGATGGACTGGAGAGGCCGGTTCCGGTTCATACAGCCCTGTAGCTGTCTTTCGATGATGCGCCTGGAACTTCTGTTGAGGGATAGGTATCTCAGCGAATGGTGTGTGTTTAACGAGATTTGAGGCACTAACCTTATGATCCATGTTGTTCAAATCCTCGTGTAGACCCTGGCTATTTGCAAAGACCTTTTTGAACACTTTGCAACCAACAACGCGGCAGACGCGATGACCAATAAACTCCCAGTCCGTTGGAGAGATAGGAATACAAAGCCGAAAATAGGCATGCTTCTGCAATCCTTGGGAGGTTGGCGAATGGCCATAATCTGGTCAAAGTCGGGTAGAGGAGGCGGGGTGAAGGAGGCGCTGGTGGTGAAGAACATGTCGGCCATTCGAAGTCGGCAAGTGACAGAACAGGGTAAGAATCAAATAGCTCAAGCTTGTGAGCTTAATACTTGTTGGAGTAGGAGGTAGAAAATTGCTGTCAAAGGATAGAGAGGGGGATATCCAGCCACTCGTGGTTGTGAGAAGCGCTAATTGAGAGTCAAGCCTCGGTGATTAGCTTAACATGATATATTCAGATCATTATTACAAAGGGCAGGCAAGCGTTGTTAGATAACAGCTACACACAGGGGTTGATCATATCGGAAAGACGTGAATCAAGATGTAATAACTTTGAGAACATAATGGAGGTATGATGACGGTGAGAGACTTACCACGCAAGTACTTCACAAGCAATAAAGGAGAAAGTTTGTGCAACCAATTAATTAGATGCTGACCATACCAAGAATACATGGGGTCCCTGTGAGTAATACTTTTACTATAGAAGAGTCCGTTGCTGTATCATTTCAAAGCTCATTCACCTATAAAGACCCCATACCAAGATTTCATCCTCTCCATCTGCCTCTGTCTCTATTCCTTTCAACCATATACCCAGCCTAGTTAGTACTGGTGTCCTGCTTCTTGAAAGTACCTCCATCTCGGCCATCGTCCCTCGCCTTGCGCTTCATGCCCCTGTCGCGCGTCTCGGGCCCAGCTGTATCAGAGAAGGGCGCATCGATCTCGGCCTGCTCTAATTCCTCGTGCTCCTGGGCCATGTGGTCGATATCCGAGGATTCTTCATCCTAAGAATCACTGCCCAAGCCGAACTCATCGCCGGGTTGCTGCTCATGCTTTCTATCCTCGACACCCTGACGCGTCTGGTTGTGACGGTTCTCAGCTCCCCGCTCTTTGCTGCCTCGATCGCGAGCTTCAGCGACAGCAGCAACAAGCCTTTCGAAGAAGTGGTTGGAAAGCTCCTCGGGTGAACTGGATAGGTGGGCCTCGATCTCTTCCGGAGATTCAAAGGTGGACGTGAGCTCGCGGCAGCCGTCGACGATCCACTCAACATTCTCTGTCCACCAATCCTGAATTTCAGTTTTAGGATTATCCAGCAGCAACTTGGCAACGACAGAGAAAACATGTCCAAGGCCTATCATGTCGTTTGAATGATACTCCATATCGTGCCCGCTGACATCTCGCTCAACAACCCAGGCATAGCGGTTGAAAGGCTGATGCCAGGATGTCTTGATCAGCTCAAAGATGCAAATCTCACGCATCGCATCAGTCATCCAGCCAGGAAGCATCACTTCTGCAGACAACTGGTTCGCCCACTTGGTTACGCAAATGCGCTCTATGTTGTCATAGTAGCTGTTCTTCAACTTGATCAGGTGGAACTTGACAGGCTTGGCCTGGTTGATTCGGATCAGGCGGCCGATGATTTGAAGCATGGCTTTCGCGGTCATAAGCCAGTTCATGAAAATGCCTCTGCAGCAGCAGGTATGCATATTGACACTAGTACCCATGTTGCTCGCATTGGCGACAAATACCTCGATGCCTGATCTGGGGTCGTTCCATTTGGCGATAATGTTGTTTTTGGTGATGGAGCTGTCCGAAGGGCGAACGGTAACAACGTGGAAACCAGCTATAGTAAACAGTTGAACCACGATACTATCATAAACAGTTAGTACATTCTCACAATTCCAAGCGGACGTGCTTGAAAGCAAGCCTGCTCAAACTCGGGAAGGGTTGGCACTTACGCTTGAATCCATGGTGAATCCACATAGACAAGGACACGTTCTTTCTCCTCTCTGACATACTGCCATACCAATTCCAAGGTCCGTGTCATGACGGGACTCATGTAGCAGAGCCAGTGGATATAGCCACCACGGTCGCTTGGTGGAAGTAAGGATGGGTCGATGCTAGTCTGATGAAAGAAGAAGCTGAGCCCACCATTGATGTCGTTGTGAAGAAGTTCTTCAACCTTTTCAACACCGACAACTGGTGTCGACGGCGTCTTGCTCTCTCGTGCCATTTGCGAATTGGTCCGAACGACCTTGGGATCTCTCAGTGATTTGATACGCTGGTTGACAGCATCTTCCTCTCCAAAAATAATCGGGTTATCTGAGGACAAGAGTTTGTAGTTCCGCCAGTCAAATGAAGTCAGGACACCTTTTCTGTGCTCGCCAAAGTTCATCTTGGGAGGAGAGTCCTTGATTTGATGACTGATGGTCTCAGAGTTACCGCTTCGATGCATATCCTCGATGCTGGACTGATTCATCTTCTTCTGGAACAGCTTCTTTGCCTGGTCCTGTCCCATTTTTCGAACAGCATTAAAGATTTCTTTCGTTTCGTCGTGTGTTACTTCTTCGAGTACGATCGTCGAAGGGAGTAGATCCTGAGCAGGACAGCACACCTTTCCATCCGGCAATTTAAGCGGTGTCCTCATGGTACGGCGAACCTGGAGCATCTTGTAGATCGGTCTTACAACAAGATGACCAGCATCTGTTCCCCAATTGAATGCACTACCAGCAGCGCGGAAAATGACTGGGTTGGTCATCCAGAGGCGACACTTGCCGTCAGACTTGTTGAAAACATCTTGGAGGGCGGCAAACTGGGGAAACTTTGTCAAGTAGGCTTCAGTGAAGATGCCATGAGTGGTGTCCCTCCCGCCGTTGAGCTTGTTGTCTTCTGTATAAGGATCATAGCTCTCGTCGTACAACCCTGGCACCTAGCCAATTGATCGAACGTCGACGTCAAGTACAATACCATAAGCTGCCCACATGAGAGACAGGGGAGACAATAAGTCTCTGAAGGAACTCTGAACCGGGGTCCCAGTCACCCACAAAAGCTTCTTCCAGTCGAGAAGGCGCAGCATGTGATTATAGATGCCGTTGAGTTTTTTTGGCGATGTGAGCATCGTCAGCAACAATAAACTCAAATGTTGCTTTCGAGAAGGCTTTATCTTTGGACAGATACTCGATGAGATTGCCGTCGGCCTTTTCGGCAGCCTGGGTTTCGTTTTGGGCGATAAACTCGATATCGTCCATGTTAAGCTCACTGGCGGTGTATTTCTTGATTGTCGCCTCCTCCTCCTGCTCATCCTCGACATCCTCATCCTCGGCTTCAGAACCGTCTTTAGCCTTCGTTCCTTGTTTCATGACCGATGCGGGGGCTTTGCCATCCTTGAAGACAAATAGTCGCTCTCTCTTCAAAACGGCGCGGCTGGACCATGTTGGGTAGGTTGAAATAACGACGACGCGGCCATTCTGTTGAAGATGTCAGATTCATAATTCCAAGCAGGGGTGTTTGAAATACCTTTGGATCATGGGTACTATCGGCGAATTGATTCAACAAACTAATGCATTTGTTGTTATCAACCACACGTGCTTTCCTCTCCGGGAATTCGCTGGGCGTGCTGTAGTAGACGAAGATCTCGAGGTTTTTGAAGTGCTCATAGCCCTCTTTCCAGGTCTGGCAAATCGCATTGACTGGTGTAAGAATAAGGGATGGGTAAAACCTGATGTCCGATTCGCCTCGAGTCTCCATGTCCATGTTATAACGCTCTTCTTGGCGTCTTTGATTGAGGACGATGGTGCTATAGTAGATTTTAGTTTTCCCCGTCCCCATGTCGTTGGAAAGGAAAGTATGTCGCCAAAAAGTCTCTCCACGTCGAACAGTGCTGACAGCATCTGGGACACATTAGTTAGTATGTCAGTGGTATTGACAAGCGGTTACAATTCCAAGCAGACGTGTTTGAATATTGTGTGTCACAATTCCAAACAGACCGGCTTGGAATCCAACAACATCAAGGCGAACAAAACTTACCTTCCACTTGGTGGGGCTTGAGGGACTCAACATCCTCGCGGCCAGGATAGAGTCTAAGATCAGGCCATTCTGCAATGCCAAATGTCTGGCAAAGGGACTGCAGCCCTTCCTTAGACGGCTCTGGCTGAAGCGACGATAGCATGTGCTCCAGAGCGTACTGCTGGCGGCTGAGCTTTACCAGCTCTGCTTCTTTTTCAGGGTTCGCACGCCGAAACTCAGTGACAACTTCAGACTCCTCCTGGCTTCTGATGAAATCGTTGATCTCGCTGTCTGGAAGGAAACTGTCGACATGTGTGATCGTTTTCTGAAGCTGAGCCAACTTGGCGTCAAAGTCATGCTTTCCGTGGACAGAGTTGAGGAGACCAATAATAGCTCTGAAGCTTGACTTGCTCAAGGGATCCATGTCTTTGATCCTGGCCTCAGCAATTCTCGCCTTGATGGCCAGTTTCGGCCGGGTTGACTGAGTGGATTCCAACAACGCAGTGCAAACATTGACATGTTGATTTCCGTTCAATGCAGGCGGGGCATTTGAATCCGGGGGTATCTGATCATCACTCAGAAGGTTGATGTCTCTGCCGCTATCCATCTGCTGCTCTCGGTACTTCTTCACCCAAGCCTTTTGGGCTACCCGTCGCTCAAGGCTTTTCTCTTTAACACTGGCTCGGAATTTGGCACCCGCCACGAAAGAAACGTCCATGGCCGTGTCGCCAATCTCCGGAAACTCTGCAAGCGCCGCCGCGGACTCATCGAAGTAGCCTACGAACCCCGCCTCGTTGGCGTTGCTAGATGGGGTCCGCGTTATCCAAGCCGTACGCTTAGATCGACGGCAGACAAGGGCGTAGAAGATCAAAATGGCACGGTGAAGATCTTCCATGGAAAACAAGCCTGCGACCTGTGTTCTAGTACCGCCACCGAATTCCGCAGGAGTTGGAAATCGATGAACGTACTTCTCTCTGTCGCGAGAGTAAACACGCTCTCTGTCCCAGTCCATGGGAGCAAAGAGGAGGATCTGGATAGCATGAGCAAGAACAAATGCCTTTGTAGATATCTGTTCTTTGTTCGAAAACACCCTGGAGTCCACGTGCTTGTTGAGGACCGGGATCAAAGTTGGCCTGGGACAAAGCTTCGCTACCCGGTCGACAAACGACTTGATCTCTTCGTCTTCGTCATAGGCTTTCAAGACGTCGTTCGGCGTCGGCTTTGGCATCGATGAGGCATTTTCTTCAACGCCGCGGGCTCGGAAATCTTCGTATATCTGTTCAATGAACTTCTGAAACTGGAGTTCATCTCCTTCTGCATTATCCCTGGTCTTCTAAACCATTGAATCTGGTGCATTGGCATTGATCGTGTCTTCGTTGGGTCGGAAGTTCACAGCTAACAGGGCAGCCTTGCCGACAATCTCGGGGACTTCATGTATGGTTAGCATAATTCCAAGCAGACCTGCTCGAAATTTCTTACCAATGATGTCGATATACGACAAAAATTCCATTGTGCCCTGAAAGGTGCAATACCTGGCAACTTGCAAAGGGGGATTGTCGACAACGAAGCTTTCCTGAATCAAGACACTATCTGGATACTTTCTCTTCCTGTGCTTTTCGCGATCTTCACCCCCAATTTGTTGTTGTGTTCGCTCCGGGATCTGGTGGAACACATGCTTATAGTCGCGGTGCTCCTCGGCCCATGCAGGCCACTTGAGACTTGGAGCAGCTGGACAAGTCTTTTCCGCGTCGAAAATGCGAAATAGACTGATAAAGCCATGATGATGCTTGGCGGCGAGTTTGGCTTCCTGGGTCTCGGATGTGGTCCTTTGTCGGGGGGTTTTGCCGGCCGTCTTCTTCACTGGAGCCCGAGGCGGCATATTGGCGAGGATGCTGCTCGGGTCACAATTGGAGTCGATTTCAACAATTCCAAGCACGGGTGCTTGAAAAGCTAAGAATGGTTGTTTCGAGCAGACGTGTTTGGAATCGTAAATCGTACTTTGAGAGACGCAAGTGTGGTATCGCGGTCTTAGGCGCGGAATGATATTGAAGGATCGATAGCACGATTACCGGATCCGAGTAAGTGACAATCCCAAGCAGACGTGCTTAGAAGTGCTTGGAATCGCGAACTTGGCGCTAAGTCGCAAAACAAGATAAAGAGGCTGTCGATGGCTCTGAACTCGTCAAAGGCTTAGAATAGCCGACTTTAACGATTCCAAGCAGACGTGCTTGAGAATTCAGAATGACAGAGAAGAGAAAAACGCAGCCCTGCCGGTCTGATCGATGAAGAATATGTAGGAGGAAAGAAGGAGGAAGTTGAAGAGGAGGAGGAAGAGAATTTATACTCGAGGGAGAAGCTGCTGATTAAGCGATAGACACGTGACTTTCTCATAGCTGGTAATTGTATTATGTCTCAGTCATGTCAGAAAAGTCCAGGCATTTGAGTATCAAGTTATCCATGAAGTTGAAGTCGTGATGCGGAGAGTTGTCAATTGGTGTGCTACCGTAGGCTAAAGGAGCAAGGATTGTCTAAGTGGAACAGAAACTAGCCCAATTAGAACGCTAGACAAGTGACACTAGACAAGAACAAGGTTCTTTGCTCCCCACCATACACAGACACCTTGATCAGAGCGTGAGAGTTTTTCAACAATGATCAACGTCGCAGTAACGCAGACTGTAAAGTTTCGGTAGAATGAGTTCCATCTTCCTGAAGCCGTCGTGAGATTTGAGCAGGGTAAATGTCGGTCCAGCCTGCAGGAAACAACTCCTCTGTTTTATTGCTTTTGCCTATCGTTTTCCATTGTTCTTTTTTACCTTGCCCTATCACCTCTAGACATATACTACGCTTAACACAATAACCTTATTGTCAACTGGCAACAGCATACAGTCGCTGCTTAGAACCTTGGTGACACCGTCATGGAACTTTGAAGATCAAGTGGGTATATTCATATAGCAAAGCTAGCTATTTGATCGTTGTAACATCTTCCGCCGTCCGCTTCAACAAACACTCATGACGCATTAACTATTTGGGCAATTACCACTCAGCACCGGGCAGAGCAATCTCGGTTCCCTTGAAAGAACCGCTGACCTTTCCAAGCTCGAGGGCGGCGTTGATGACACCACCGAATCCTTCTCCAGCGATCAAACCAGCGGCGATCGCGAACGCATACATTTCAAAGTGGTTGTTGAACCACTTGCGCCACCACCACGCAGTAATAGAGCCAACTGCGTAATTTGTTAGTTAAAAACTCGTAAAATGATACCAAAATGACTTACAGAGAATGGCATTGGCATATCCGGAGTCGGGGCCGAGAACCCAGGCGACACCGACGGACATCCAGTTGGGGAGCCAATCACGGTACTTCTCGCGGGAACCGACGAGCCAGAAGTGCTTGACGATAGCCTGGACAGCGCAAAGGATACCCATGGCAATGGAGAAGTAGGCGGAGGACTTGGGGATAGGGATGCTGGGCATGGTAACAGCAGTAGCGACAGCTTGCCAAGCAGCGACGGAGGGAGCAGCGAAGGGGCAGATATCAGCGGGGTCATCGCTGGGTCGGTAGACGCAAGGGTAGGCAGACATGAAGAGGACAAAGATACCGGGGGCAAGGAAGACGGAGACGACAGTACCCATGGCCTGGGCATAGAACTGCAGCTTGGGGGGAGTCTTGAGGAGGAAACCAACTCGGAAGTCGCTGACAAGAGAGTTGGCAACGTCAGCAGTACCGGAAGCAATGTTACCGGCAACAAGGTTGATTCGCTGAGCGTCCTTGATGGCAAAGTGGTTCTTGGTGATACCACCATAGACAAGCTGGGAAGCCTTGGCGGAAGCAGTAAGAGGAGCACAGTCAGTGACGGCGCCACCGTAGATGGACATGAAAGCGAAAATGACACCGAGGATACAGGCGAGGAGAGCAAGACCAGCGTTCATGTGGAACTGAACCTCGCTGACGATCATGGCGAGAACGAGAGCAGCGAGAGTACCGGCGACCCAGACCCAGGTAGGGACCTGGTCCTGAGCGGAAGCAAAGTCCTCAACACCACCGTCGGCATCAGCCTTGGCAGCCTGCTTAGCGAACCAAGCGTTGCTGTGGCCACGAGCCTGGAGTCTGTTGTTGATGGAGCGAGCGGACTCGTGGACGGCGAACTTGATACCATCCCAGACAACCTTTCCGTGGAGGAAGAACTCGATGAGGGAGTAGACCATGAGGACCATGACACCGGGCCAGAGCATCCAGTATCGGGGAGAGGGAACGTAGTCGGGATCGTCGACACCAGTCATAACGCTGAATCGAGTGATGCCTTCCCACTTACCCTCGCCGACAGCGATACCAATGCACTCGCCATAGTGGACGAGAAGAGGACCGATGAGACCCCAGGCGACGACGGTACCACCCCACCAAGAGACAGCAGCGTTGAGACCGACGAGGATACCGGAGCCGAAGAAGGCGGGGGTGAGCTGGATGTACCAACCCCAGTTCTCAGGCTCAAGGAGACCGCTGGCGGTGTATCCAGACCAGACATAGAACCAGGTGAAGATGTGCCAGTTGTGAAGAATACCATCGGCATACTGTCCGACACAGATGATGAGCAGAGCAATGATGAAAGCAATGCCCAGAGCCTTGATCTTTCGGAGCGCATCAGCCGCACCGGATCCAACAGCGTGCATGGAGCGGATAGTCATAGCGGTAGCGGTAGGCGTAGGGAAGACGAGGTTAAGCTCTCTGGCGACGTTGATGATGAAGAATCGTCGGAGGGGAACAGCAGCGAAGAGGCCGAAGAAGGCGCAGACGAAGGTGATGGTGAGGATGCGACCAAAGTCCTTCTTGGGGTCGTCGGAGAGGAGGTCGAGACGGTACATGGCGGGGAGACCGGCGACGAAGACGCCGGACATACCACCGGCGCCAGTGGCAGCGGCCTGGATGATGGAGTTCTCTTGGGGACCGAACTTGCCGCCGAGGATGGGGACGTGAGGGAGGGACTTTGTCAACATGAGGATGAAGCCATAGCCGAAGATGGCGCCGAACATGGTAGCGGGGAAAGTGAAACCAGTCTTGAGACCTGCAGTTTGTTAGTATATGAGATTGTTGAGATGTTTGAGGGTGAGCATACCGAGATAGACGTTGGAGGCGTTGACGAGAGAGCCGAGAATGATACCGACAATGACAGCACGAGCAGTCAGAGGGTTAGGCTCATGCTCAACACCCTTTGCAGGAGGGAAGCTGGAGAACAGGTCGACGATACGATCATCTTCGCTGTCGGCCTCGGACTTGAGGTCCGTGTCGAAGTGAGGCTCCTTCTCATCGTAGCGATGCGGCGCGGTCTCGTCGTATCGAGGCTGGAGGGTATCCTCAGGCACACGATCGGGGACGACTGTTTCGGCGACCATGATGGGCGATCAGTTGAAGAGTCAAAGGAGAGCTTGAACTGGCTGGTACGAGAACCCGAAGAACTGGGGGAGCAGCGATCTATTTATCATGTCTCCTGCAACGTCGTACAACAGCTGGCAGGTGTTATTCAGTGGTGGCACTTTTGGAACAGCGCCCCGATTGAGTAAGTGGCTGCCAACCCCATTCTCTCACTGAAATCAATTCCGCACTTCGGGGGAGGGGACTTTTTGCAAAGGCGCCAGAAGAGGAAGCGAGACAAACGATCTTTTGACGATTGCCAAATAAAGAGTCGAGCATCCACAGATTGGGCGGACCCCTTATCTTCGTGAGGGAACCAATGAGGATGGGGCGGTTGTGTTTGGAGCTGCCAAAATGGGAGCAGTATTTTATCGTGTGCTTGAACTTTTGTGCATGAGATGAGTTGAGGACCAGGGTCAAGGGCTCCACCCCCAGATAGAGGAGAGCGGGTGGCACCGAGGGACGATACGCGCCACATGTTGATTGATATGTGTGTGAGTGTGTGTGTGTGTGTGCTACAGGGGGATTAGGTATTAAAGATTTTATGGTTGTTATGGTTATCGGGGGGTTACTCTGCATTAAACTGTGAATGGTCAAGGGCGCTGCCACTCGCAATATCATTGCCTCACTAGGCCATGCCATCACTGAATTACCAGATACTCGCTTTACCTACTCACTCATTCCATCCTCAGCGCAATACATTTAATTCTAGACCCCAATCCACAAACCCGCTTCAATTGCTCATATTTCCAAACCTCCTGACATGTCCTCCGATAGCGCAGTCGTTCCCCATATCAATCAATCAATATCTCTCGCAATGCGAATGAATAATAAATCGGTATTACCCTCCAAACAGCCTATCAGCGCCGCGCTAAACCCAAACGGTGGGTGTGCTCCGTGTGCTGGCCAATGGCTCGGGGAACCTTTGTTGCTCTTGGCGCACTCTGCGGGTACCTTTGTTAGTTGGAGAAGGGCCTTTTTGTTTGGAGATGCAACAGGACAGGGCATCAAGACTGCGGAATGGAATAACCTCTTGTTGGATACGTAGATAAGCCTAAATGGAGATCTGATGTTGCACCGAGGAGCCGTCCGTACTCAACAGCGTCATGGATATTCACAAGACGCCAGAGCATTACATACAGTGCTGCATTTTGTGCAGGTAGGTATTTACTTGACACTGCACTGTAGGCGAAACAGGCCTCTCATTTACAGTGCATCGCCTCCCCCGCATTCACTACAGCGCTCTGATATTCCGCTGTCGAGTGCCGAGGCCAGGGATTGCCAAGCCCAAAGGGACCGCTGCTTGCATTTCTGGGATGATCGACCCTTGCCCCGTGCTATCTCGGCCCCCCATACTCGCACTGCAGGAATCACCTGGTGTTCCCAAGCCAACATACAGAATGGACTTTTGTCTACGGAGTAGCTTGACTAGACCCAATTTTACACATCACTCGACCCACTGCGTAACTAACAGACGATAGCGAGTTCCACGATCGTGATGCTATCTTAGTGAAAAGAAATGCCTACCCTATTGCCACTGAAATCAATTGCAACGTTTGATGCACCATTTCTCATCCCAGTAAATCATCGGCGTTGCCATTGTCGATCAGTGTGTGTGTGCCTGGGAGGATATTCTGGAAGATTGGAAGATCGGCTTGGCCACAGATACCAAGACCGTTATACCCGTGGCCAAGAATGCGGCGACATGCACTATCCGATGCCCAGAGTTTTTTCTTCTTTCTGACGTTCAAGGATAACTTCGACACCAACTCGGTCGCGATGTTATCAATCGCCCGCCACGCGAGCTTCTATTTTCGCGTTCTAGGCGGATGAGGATCGCAATCCCTGTATTTTCTGTGCTCCATGACAGATCGCGACACGATTACAGGTTGATAGCGATTCATTAGTGAGGTCTTAGTAAGATTTATCACTTCAATCGTATTTGGGCATATCTCGCGATTTCGAAGACATGCTCCACGTCGCTGTAGCATTATCACACTGGGGATGATGTCGAAAGAGCAAGAGATCCCTTTCGTCGCCCGCTCTGTTGGGATCGAACGTATCGTTTGCATCAAAAGATGGTATCAAACACCAAAGATGCAGAGTGCACAATGCCTGCATGATTGCCACTTGGCACTCACCACCACCAACACAACTGCTGGCTACCCTTGCAAGTAGCACCAATCGTCAATTCAAGGTTAAAACCTCTATTTTCCTGTTTCTTTCCGGCGCCAGGCTCCTTCACGTGCTAATGCAACCTTCCAACCACCAAAAACAACCAGGAAAGCCTTCCAAAGCGCCTAGATAAAACCCTTCCCCATATCAATTGGCCACTATCAAACAAGCATATCATTCAGCTCCGACCCAACAGTTAGGAAAAGTGCCCCAATCCGGGTTTTCGCCGGGGTCATCCTGACCTACCCCAGCCTGTCAAAGGTTCCAGTCTAGGGAGCTTCCACTTCGGGACACACTCTGTCGCTTCCCCGTGAATATCGCCCCCACAATCGGGATAGATTACATATGCACGGGAGGCGAGAGGTCGGGATCTTTGTTGGTTACCAAAGGGTGATCCTCCAGGCGGGTTGTGGCGGGTTTTGGGAAAGATGGTTTTTGGGCCTTGATAAACCGATATCTGCTATGCTGATTTTGGAATGAGATGTTTGGGGTGAGCGCGTGATGAGGGGATTGCCACAGAAGTTCCGGGAGGAGCTGATATACGAGGGGTGGAGGTGTTGTTGTTTGTTAATGGATTGCGGCACGGGCGACTATCAAGGTCCTTTTTGAGAGACCTGCCCCAAAGCGTAACCTGTCAGCTTCACTAGGTCAGTATCTTGTCAGAAATATCGATTGAAGATGGTTTACACGATATCTCGAGGCTTTTCATCAAATTGTTGGTCTGTGGCTTGGATGAGCTATCAGATAACATGAACAGACCAAGGTGAAGATGTCAGCGTTCGATCTCGAACGACCATGATATACGAGGCTTATCAGCTCGGCGGCATGATAAGACATCGATTGCAGTTGCGAGGAAAAACTATCTTTGCTAAGTTGACAACCCATTGTCGATATACGAGCCAATGTTCTGATGACTGAACTTGAAGAAAATATTGAACAGCTCAAGACATGACACGAGTAAAGTCTGCGTAACCCCAAGGAAACCTGCACTGAAGATGAACATTATCGAACGTTCTGATAACCGCACTCAAACTCAGATCTGCCTTTCCGCCAATGTCGTCCCCGACCTAGCCTCATGGCTCCGTGATCCCAAGACCTAAGAACACCACTTTCTTACAACGCTCCAGATACTCTTTCACATCCGTCTCTATGTGCCAAGCGTCATTGTATGCCGCACTCAAACACAACTCTCCCCGGAACGTACCAAGAAACAAACCCAGCCCATTTCCGAGCTCTTCACCCGTCACCCACGGGTCTCTCGCTTCGAACGCCCCCGTCTCCGGCGCCACGATAGCATCAGTACGCCCCATACTCGAGATCGATACGGACGGATGGGCATTTGGCTCAGGCACAGGGAGGGGACGAGGACCAGAGGGAAGAGCTGGTGTAGCTTGGGAAAACATAGTTGGGGCGAGGACGTAGAATTCTTCGTCTTGTTTGACTGTGAGATAGAAGTCTTTGACGGTTTCGAGAATGGAGAGAAACTCCTTCTTGCGCGTTTGTGCGTCTGGTCCTGTGGAACCTGGGTGCAGATCCATGTCAACGACAAGGCTTTGGCCAGAGACAGAATGGTAGACAGCTGCCGGATGACGAGCCGTGCTATATGGCTCTTGGCAACTTGAGCGCTCGTTGCGTAGGATGTAGTTGATGTATCGAACTCGCTTGGTCTGAGTCGGTTTCTCCTGTAGGTCTCGCACGACCATAGCAGCTGCAGCATGGAAGACATGTGTCGGCGTAGCTCCAGCCATCTTGCACGCCTTCAGTAGCTGTTGCGTTTCTTCCCGGGTGAGAGTGAGTGCCAAGCGCTGGTGACGACCTGGCAGTAAATCACCCTGCTTATAAGGAAGAGCAAGAATCTCCACGCTGGGATCAGAAGCGGCAGCTGCTTTTTGAGCTGCCATCTGCTTGAGTCTATCGAGTTGAGCCTGATCGGGGGTCTCGGGGATTTGAGCAGCGATTCGGTATGATGGACTCAGGTTTGAAGTCTCACTGCCGTCGAGGGCGGGGGGTTCATAGGCATTGGCCTTTTGGTAAGCTTCTGAGGCGAGGGATATGAAGTTGTTGAGCATCATGAGAGTTCCGATGCCGTCGATGATGTCGTGAGGGGAGCGGAAGACGAGGTCCCGACGGATTGTCACGGACCCATCATCACCGTGCTCAGCTGGGAGATGCAAGATAAACATGGTTGGGAGCTTCGGAGCAGGAGGGTCTGAATTAGCCCACTGATTCCCAGTCTGACCGTTGGAGACATGGACAAGAGTCCTCTCCAGCCAAGCTTCCTTATCTGTATCTCCCTGCAGCTCTCTATAAGTCTTGATCCACTCTGCTGACTTGACGTCCTGGGTAACTTGGGATGCAAGTGTAGGGTGAGCGCATCTGAGTGCAAGCCATGCCTTTCTCAAAGCTTTGTCAACTTCAAGATCAGCATTATGCGACGAGCCCTTGGTATGCTTGATGGAGAGTGAAACATGCCCTGTCATTCCGAAGAACATGCGACCGCTTCCTTCGTAGAGGGCAACCATTGTCGAATAAAACTGCTCGATCCCGTCGATATGACGTTGCCAAACCCCAGGCTTGACTTGATGCCATTTATAATCCCGAGTCGTAGTCATTTTGTTCGGTAGAATGATACAATACTGAATGATACTTGGTTATTAGATTGGTACTCAGACAAGCAAGATAATTTGGAAATTTCAAGGAGCGCAAACCGCCTTGATATAAGTAACCACAGGGTTGACGTCGAGGAGGAACCATTCACCTGTCGGGATCACGGGCCGTCTTCCGGGCTGCCTATCTCAACACTTACTGGTTCATCTGGTAAACCAAGGCAAAACTCTGGTTAAACGTCTCAATGACCCGGGAGTTGTGATACAAGAAGCATATGCCGCTATCATGAAGCCAATAAGGTGAGACCTTGTCAAGACCTTGATGTTGGTGGGGTTCTGATCACAACAAGTGGACTATCGATATTGCCAAATACGGATATTGAATGGAAAACACGCTATCCGAGCTAGGTATTAGAGACAGCGCGCTTGTCCTAACTAAGAAATCTAACCAGCGTTTTATATCAGATGATATACAGAATCAAACCACTCCCATGCGGCCAAGAAATGGGTTTCTTCGTGTGCACTTCCTCCCGTTCTCTAAGCGCCGAGCAACGCTCAGGGCTTGGTGGCAGGCTCAGGACGCAAACAAGGAAAGATGAGATTCCTCAACGCAAGTTTAATCATCTTATTCCCCAACCTCTTACCCCTCGCCGCATACTCCTTCGAATCATTGACATGCGGAAACGGCACATCAGGAACTTCCTTGCCCAAGAAATGACACAACGGCTCCCAACCATCCGAAAGCTTGAAATCCAAAAGCTGCTCCTTGGGCACAGTATCTCTGATGTACTTGTTGTGTCGAACATACGCTGGTTTAAGGTATTCGATAACGTCGTTGGGAGAAGGCGCCCTCGTCCAGCCTTGATGAAACTTGTTGCACGGTCTCGGACTCAAGAACCCAGAGAGATCACCGATCTTGGCTCCGAGTTTTCGTTGGAAGGGACTTGTTGAGCTCTTGACTACGGCGTGCATGCTCGGAAACCACTTCTCGATGTCGCGCTCGATAAGAATGACTTTGGCGTCGGGATAAGCGGGGATGAGCGACTCGGCGAAGAAAGAAGCGACATCCGAAACTGCATCGTAGTCTCCAAACACTTCGTCCCATTCCTCGCGGGAGAATGGCTTGCCGCGGTACGTTGGGATGTTGGTGAATGTTGCGTCGGCCGCTCTGTCGAAAATAGGCCATTGCCATTGAAGTTCCTCAAGCTCAGCAGCTTCCCAGCCGTGATGCACCTTGGGATAGCCAAGGATTTGCAGCGCTTTCATAAGCGATGCTGAGCCATTGCGGGGAGCGCCAAGGCATAGAATTGGTGGAGGTCGAGTCGCTTTTGGTGAGGTCGTTGATTCTTTGTCCTTTTCGCTCTGGGACGACGAGTCGACGGTCTTTTCTTGGTTGTCCATTTTGAGTAGAGTGATACTGAGAAATAAGAAGAGAAGACTGACAGAAGGGGAGAAGTGGCCAGGGAATCTCTTTATGAAGATCCTGCGCAACGCTAATTTCCCCGATGATGGCTGAGACACGAAAATCTTACGCCCAGACAGCTTGGGCCCAGTTACACTGACGAGAACCCTGCAGCCTTTTTATAACCAGGGCATAAAGAATGGTTGACTCATGATAAAAGTATATATCGAATGGCTGAGTTATTGAGAGTCAATATTAGGTAAAATGGCAATAGAGTCTATTCTGCTCAGAGGCCAAAAAAGCTAATGTGTTATTTTTACCGAAAGGTCACCAAGTGGTGAGAAGTAGATGTCTTCAGACGGACGCCATGGATCATCATCATCAATTTCGCCCAATTGCCTTGTCAGATATGGCGCTTCTCATATGCTGGGGTAAGCACTTGTTCTAGCGGGCGTAGATCAAGCCCCATCGTATTCGTAGTTGAGAGGGATCTGCGACAGAAATGAAAGACCCCTGGTAAGCAAAGAAAAAAAAGGTATTCGGGATCCCGAGGGGCCGTAAGCTGACGCGACATCCGATGGTACTGTGGTGCTAGCGGCAGGCATTTGAGTCCGCACTGAACAGAGTAGTAGAATGATTTATGGGACAGTTTCTTTTTGCAAGAAAAATGTTGAACAAGATAACGAGTCTTTCTACTTCAGGCGTTCAGCTACCGACGAAATCTCCCGGCTCATCCTGGATAGTGATCTCGGAAGTGTCGGCATGAACCAGGATCCTGCGTAACCTTAAATCCATGTTTGCAACAACTACCGAACTTTTGATTGAAAGGCCGAAAACTTGAGTGCCTCGGCTTCTTGTCCACAAGCTTTCATTCCACGTCTTTGGAGTTTTTCTACCATAAATCTAGTAAATCTGTCAATGAAACTGCAACAATATTAACGGGAGACATCTTACTCGGCCTCGGGGAACCGCGTTGGCAGCGGTCGCACAGCACTCTTGGTTTGCGGAACGAATGGCTTGGTGTTCTCGGAGGCTTTGTCGCGTTGCAAGCCACCGGGTTTTCCATCGGTGATCTCTGGCAATGGAACATAGTCGCTGTACAATGAAGACACTGAACCTGCACTAAGTGCATTGTCCGGCTTGATTCGGCCAGTGCCGCGCAAGACAGATATTTGGACCTTGGAAAAGTTTCTCTTGAATCCTTCCTCTGAGATGACTTCACCGCCATACCTGACAAGCCTCCATCGAAGATGAAGTCTCAGGTACTCCTCAATTTCACCAAAGTCCTTGAGGGAGTGGTCGGGAATGTTGTCTTTGACGTGTTGAAGGAGATGGATCGTCAGAGGGACCTGAGCACATGAGAGGACCTGTGCTGCAGCTTGTTTCTTGCAGTTTCTGCAAGAGCCTTCGGATGTGCTCTGTCTACCACCGAAGGAGTACACATGACCGATATAGTTGTGCTTTTCGAAAATCGTCGTGTCTTCGCCTGGTGGTCCACCTATGAAAAATTGGATTGTGTAGGACAGGCCGTCCAAGGCGTATCTGTCGTACACCACGTTGATGATGTAGTCTTTCCAAGGGCCTGGCTGACTTTGACATAGCCGTCTTCCGATTGGAATGGCACTGGACCTGTTAATCGATTCAATGAGATGTCCTGTACCTGGGTAGATCGTGTCGATATGCGATTGAAGCTCGGCTTGGAACTCCCCGGGTATGAATCGGCCATGCTTTCGCATCGTTCTCTCAGTTACCTCTGCCAGGTCATCATACTGATAGTTCAGCTCTGTCCAATCACGACATGCCTGCGCAGTCCAGACTTCTTTTTCAGGATCGTTGTTTTTCCTGTGAAACGGTTCAAGAGGGTCCGTCTCTTTGTCATCGGCGACAATGGAAGCTTTCATACCTGCCGTGTTAAGTTCGCCTAATGGCTCGTTGTCAAACCACAGCTTTGGGTTGAGGCATTGCCATATGGCCAACAACCGGTCTATCTGTCTGCTTTATGTTAGTCAGGTTGCGTAGCCAGGCTATGTTGGATACGGACACGTGGTGAAGCCAAAAGATGGGGTCAAACGCTGCTACTGGCACGTCGCTCATGTGGCCCATCCCAGTTGCATAGTCACTTCCGCCGGTTAAGTTCTGGCGGCCAAGTCAGCTCAATCCGCATGATAAGTTTGCGTCTTACGTGGATATTGTTGTGGATATACTCCAGAGATATATATCCTGTTTGTGGACATCCTTTGCCTTCCGCTATCCACTTTGTCGACGCAAACTGTCCCCAATTCGAGTTGTAGCCCTTGGAAAACATGCGATTGACTGCATCTGATAGGCTTCCAGGGTTCCATGTATAGTCTTTTGAATGTTGCTCCATTGTGCTCCATCTAGGCTTGCCGTCAGGTCCATCCTCGTGAACTCTTGCAAGGCTGGCGTTAGATCTCCAGCAGTGGTTTACCCCTTCAAGTCCTCTGAAGTATCTCGCGGGATCCTTCTCATCTTCTTCTCCCTTAAATATCCCATATCGGCTAGTTGCAGATGCCTTGCTCCACTAGGCGCAAGTCAGTAAGCGATAAATCGACAATTCGTTGGTAGACTCACTGGAGCCCAATCGCAGTCCTTCTTCAGTGGCAGCTCATCGTGAACTATTGGGTTGTCATGGATATTCCATTTGGCGTTGCCTTCTGGCATGCTACCGAATGGCAACGGTTTCCCTGTCTTTGGGTCCTTTTCTGGGTTCTCGAAGCCCACCAGCGGGTTGGGATAGAGACCGCTTCGCGGAAATCGGTTCTTTATCGTAGTAGGTGGGTAGATTCGGACGGCTCCTTGCGTCAGGACTAAGGGGCAGACTAGGTCTTCATGGTACATTTGTTGCCTAGCCCAGTCCCAGTATGGCATTCGCCAGTGCTTTGCAGCTGTGTACCATTCGTTTGCTTCGGATGTTGGTAACCCATGCTCGCTCGTCCAATTGTTGATGATCAGCCTCATGTTCTCCCAAATACGTTGCTGTTTATGTCAGAACCGAATCAAGTATGTCCAGGATCAGACCATACCTCGAAGAGAAGCATATAAGGTCTGTGCCATGCAGGAAAGTTCAGGCTGTTGTGGTTACAATATCCACCGAAAGGCTGATCACCAGCTTGTTTCGTCCTCTTGTCCGGCGCGTGTTTTGGTTCCGGCGCTCCGTCACAGGCAACTTCTGGATACCCATGCTAAGCAAAGATCAGCCAGGCATTAAGCTATCGGGACGCAGGTACTTACGATTCCGGCAATCTGGAAGTAGGAAAGCTTGTCATTGACAGGCATCGACTTGAAGCGTTCCAAGGCGAGCACAAATAGCGTCCACTGTTTTTTCTCTTTTGGGTCGCCTGAGTTGGCAAGGGATGATATCTCCTTACGCACTGGAAGACCTTTCACGTAGGGAATCTCTCCAGGGTATCTCATGGCATTCGGTGGCCGAGGAAGGCCCTTGATACCGTATGTTACATCTTCCGGAGGAATTGCTTCACCCATAATGATGGATGGGTCTATCAACATCGGACGAGAAAATCTGGCAGTAGATGTAAGAAAGGTGGGCTGACGATATGGAGGACTCCTTATACTTAGAAGCCGTCTCAACTCTCACTGGTAGGCTTATCTGCCATTATGACGCAAAGTGCAACTCTTGTAAATAAGTACTGAAACTCAACCCAGATTCTGCCATCTGGTTCTACACTAGCAGTCAGAAACGTCAAGCCCAATAATGCGGCTTGCTACCCCAGTGATAAATACCAGCTCCAAAGTTCAGCCAATATGACGACGGACAAGAGTAATCACAAGAGTCAGAGGTCAAAGCTCAACCATTCTTGGAATCGAGTGTCTCAAAATACCCATCTTTTGGGAATTTCACATGCATTAGACCAAGACAAAAGCTGTAGCGAAGCCAACCAATACGCCTAGTGCCAGCCGCCGTCGTCACAAGCTGAGGAGACCCCGGGATCTACGGCACTAGTTAGAACAAAGCTATCTCATTGGTCACTGAACGAGGAGCTGCAGAGCTATTGAGCCAAACTAGCCAGCTCATACTTGTCGATGGAGCTGAACTTGGCGAAGGTCAACGAGAAACGGCAAGATCGTCAATGGTATCGCAGCGTCACGAACGGGTCAGCCCGATGAGCTCATTGCCGAGCGACAAAGAACTCGATTGTCAACATGATTTGACCCAAGTCTCTTTAGATAACAACTCTACTTTAGCCCTCAAACTCTTCTCTCCTTCCTTATCCACAGCGCCCAACCCAGATGCACACCAACGGTGAATATGCCAGTTACAACACAATAGAGCCAGATCCAGTTCGACACACGCCGACCTGACTGCTCAAAGCTGAAGAAAGAAGTACTAAAGAAAGTCTTATCAGATAGGTCAGAAGAGTCAACGTTTCAAGGTTTGTCGAGGTCTTACCGCCACAAACGTCGCTGGCAGAAATGCGAGGGTGACCCATGCTATAGCTCTCATGTCGGAGCTATCTCGAAGTGCTGCTTCGGTCTTTTGGAGATTCAAAGCACTATCACGCTGCGCCATTAGATTGAGACACTATGTCTGATTAGCTGACTGTGTAAGATGTTTTGAGAATTCTGGCTACTTGCCGCTTGCATCTGCGCCTCTGCTCGCTTGGCGAGATAGATGCTTCGGGATCGATTGTTCCCAGACCACATTTTAAAGGCCGAGATCTTCATCCCAATTGAGGATGCTGCTCTATCCCAAGAACCATCATCAGTATTGGGTTTAGCAAGACTATCATTTAGCTCCTGTATCCAATCAAGTAAACTCTCATTGACTTGACATTTGGCCTCGGTCATGGCACAGTCCGAAGCGATGGAAGTGATCTTTCCTGGAGCAGCTTCAAAGTCAACATCCTGCTCATGGCGCCGCTCCCAGACCCTATCACCATAAGCATAGTGATTGAGTTCTTCATGATATTTATCATTACGGTAGTTCTTGTGAGTTCCAGTTCGCTTCTCTACCGAGTAGAGAGAATCCCTCATGAGGGTGAGTTTCTCTGCAGTGCCTTCTATCCTCTGCTCCATCAGGATGAGTGGCACGAGGAGAGGGTGCCATGCAAGGGCTTTGAGAGCCTGTAGACGAAGCAGCAGGTGTTTGACGTCAGTCTTGTGCAACATGTGAGCTACGACGTGCGTAACTCTTGAGGCTGGGGAGTGGACAACAGAAATACTGAAATTGGCGAGGTTAGAGTCCCATCTTTCCGGTTTCACAACGAGGCCTGAGGATCATCTTATCAGTTTACGGCGCTTTGAGAGAGACAGTATAGATTCATCCTCAATTATACCTTTTAGGCCTTCTTGCAATGGAACTTCGAACCAGGTTGGGGGCGTGTGCATCTGTTCAGTGCAGATAAAGGTATTTTCTAGGTGTAGCAAGTCGAGGTGCTCCCTGAATCCTTTCCAAGACAGAGGCGGTGCATTGTAATTTTCAGTATTGAAAGGTAAGATTCTGGAAGGATAAGACAAGCACGAATAAGTCAGAATTGAGGGTCTTAATGGATCCTCTAGCGAATGGAGAACTTACATTAATCTGAGAATGCCTTTTGACCCATCTTGCTGTGGGAGCTTGGATAATATCAGCACAGAAGCGACATGAAAAAATACTCTCGATTTTACCTCAAATACTTCGGAGAGATCTGGCGCGGATTTGGGGTTGTTGGAGTCGAGGGGAACCTCGCTGTATTTAATGTCACTCTCATGCTGTAAGCAACGCGTTAAAATCATATATCTAAAAATGGATCTTATTCTGCATACAGGGCCTTCAATTATTTCGACGAATTTTGCATCGTGTGAGTCGGCGAACTGATCGAAAAATGCGTCGCGCGGAGTGTTGGTGAACTTTCGTATCCATGGCTTGACACAGCCGATAGAAGAAAGGGTAGCTTTTGTAGATGTCATGGTTTGAAACAATTGCAATGTTGGACGATTGAGAAGAAAGACGATGTGTGTAGTGTCAACTGGGAGTTGGGAAAGGAGATGTATGAGATGGGGTCGGCATGCAGCCCTAGCAGCCTTTTAACAGTAAGCCTCTTTTTCCACTTGGAGAGTAGGCAACGAGGCATACCGACTAAAGTGGCTGTGCATTGCGGCTTGTACCTACAAGTAATTGGAATTGTGTATTTGAGATCATGGCGTCGTCCTTACTGCTGATACCTTTCTTCCAGACTAACAATGCCATAGAAACTCGAACTGGATTGACTAACTGATTCAATCCAGGAAGAATGAAGGTTTTGCTCTTTGCGATTAGACAGTGACTTCCGAATTGCCGACTCCCTGCATGTGAGGCTGAATAGCTGCAGGGTTTCTTATGCCTATTGGCAAAATCAATGGTCTAGACAGGGGACTTGCAGCAGCTGAAAAGCTAGCTGCATACAGACCGCTTCGATGCAACCCGTCACCAGTCACTCAACCCATGGCGCGTAATGTTTGAACAGGTGCTTCACAACCGCAGAAAGTAGTGGCTTTACTACTACCTATATCTATAGGGTTGGAGCTATCTAGGTAATGCACAGTCTAGATAGCTAGTCTGTGAGTTACTAATGCTGTACTAGGTAGGATACAAAACTACATTAATTGGTATTCCTATTGTGCCAAGAAAGCTGCTGCAAACTAACTCGATTCTATTGGTTGGGTGCCAAATTCAGGCTGAGACTTGGGCGGCTATCTAGACCGGGGGGTTGAAACACTTGATTTTGCCAACTTTAGACACCAATTCCACAGACTTGCTTTCTTCATCATTCTTCATTTTCTCTCAGCTAGTTTTGACTTCAACAGAGTACGATGTCCCAAATCAGGCCATCACGCCCACGGTCACGGGATGACTTCAATATTGCTATTATCTGCGCTCTTACCCTCGAGGCTGACGCTGTTCTCAGTCAGTTCGACCATCACTGGGATGACGATGATAGCGGTGTATCTTTTGGGAAAGCTCGCGGAGACCCTAATGCGTACTCGACCGGCGTCTTGGGGCAACATAATATCGTTCTCGCACATCTTCCTGGTGTGGGCAAGGTTGCAGCAGGAACTATTGCAGCCTTCTGTCGTATTAGCTACCCAAACATCAGCCTGGCGCTTGTTGTGGGCATTTGCGGCGGTGCACCATTTTATGGAACTAAGGAAGAGGAGATCTTGCTTGGAGATGTGATTATTAGCACTGGCGTAGTGCAATATGACATCGGCCAGCGTTTTCCTAACAACTTCAAGACTAAAGATACCTTGGAGGAGAGTCTCGGAAGACCAGGTCTAGATATCAGAAACCTCCTATCAAAGCTCAAGACCAAAAGACATCAGGGCAAGCTACAGACCGCAACTCGTGGCTATCTTGATCTGGCATTGCGGGAAGCAGAGCCAGGTGATTATCCTGAGCGATCGCAAGATATCCTCTTTCCAGCCGCTTATCGCCACAAACACCACGAACCTTCGACATGCGCTATCTGTGATGCTTGCAACGGAAGCTCAGGCCCTGTTTGCGAGATAGCTCTCAAATCTAGTTGCAAAGAGCTCAAATGCGCTCTCAACCAACGTGTCGTACGAAGTCGAGTCGGAGAAGTTAAAAAAGACAACACCAGGGAAACTTCCTTGCTTTCCATTCACTTCGGGATATTCGCCTCGGCTGATACGGTCATGAAGTCAGGAGAGGATCGTGATCATCTTACGACTAGTAAAGATACTATAGGCTTTGAAATGGAAAGCGCTGGAGTCTGGGATGTCTTTCCTTGTATTATCATTAAGAGCGTGTCTGACTATGCAGACAGCCATAAGAATGATAATTGGCAAGGCTATGCTGCTGCTTCAGCGGCAGCCTGTACTAAAGCATTTCTTGAATATTGGGATTCAGCAAGAGAGTAAGTTGAAATCCTATCACTATTTAACTCTTATAGAAATGAAATCACGAATGGACACACGCACATATATATGTGACTGACCCTGAGACTAGTGGGCCCGAAACAGAGGAAAAGCTAAAAGATCAATTCGCTGAAAGCCTCTACTTCCCGGAGATAAACAGCAGAAAAAACAACCTGAACCCTGAAGCTCCGTCCACGTTTCAATGGATCTTTGATGGCAACCGTAGTGGTACCCACAAACGGTCAAGTACGGCCGATCACAAAGATCTGAAGAAAAGTCCAGTCAGAGAGGCCGAAATGATTTGGTTCACCGAGGACGGTCGACCTTTCTTCAGAGATTGCGACTCAAAGGATGAAGATTCTGACTCAAAGGATGAGGATTCTGACTCAAGGGATAATAGCAAGTTTGCAGGCCTATCACATTCAGAAGCCAAGTGGGATAGCTTCACAGACTGGCTCCTTTCCGGTACTCCCATCTATTGGATTAGTGGAAACCCCGGTTCCGGGAAGAGTACCCTTATGAAATATCTATCAGAACACACCAGAACTTCTGAACACTTGGTCAGGTGGCAAAAAAGTACTGTTCTTTTGTCGCACTTCTTTTGGAAACCAGGAACTCAAATGCAGCAATCATTCAAAGGACTACTATGTTCTTTGCTATACGATCTACACTCTAAGGATCCTGAAGTCTTTGATATTGCCCGCGATGTGTTTACGAAAACTCGGCGACTGTCGACCTCCGACTGGAACGAAAACGACCTTCGACGTATTCTCCTCGACTATTGCAAGAAATCAACAAAACCTGTTTGTATCTTTGTTGACGGCCTCGATGAAGCCTTTCTAGGGAAAGATATGCTGGATGTTGTACAATTCCTGAAACTGTTGGCTTCTTCTGGTTCCTATGTGAAAGTGTGTGTCTCAAGCCGGCCGGAGCGTCTTTTCCGGTTACATTTTGAAACCTATCCTAATCTCAGGATGCATGACTTGACAAAGCTTGACATAGCTAAATATTCAGAGCATACCATGGGCGAGTCAACCCTGCTGGACCCTGGCGACCAAGAAATTTCCGATCTAGCCCTCGAAATAGCAAAGTCCTCGAACGGAATTTTTCTATGGGCTGTGCTGGCCACACAATCCTTGATTCGGGGCATAAATAACGGAGATTCAACAGAGCAAATCTCAGAACGATTGCAGTCAATGCCTCAAGATTTGATGGATTTGTATCGTGATATTCTATCACGATCAGTCATGGACCGCCCCATATATCAACAACACATTGCTTTGATACTGAACTTGGTCTTGGATAGTTCCTGGTCTCAATGGTATCCCATGACCACCTTGATGCTCACCATGTCTATGGATTCCGAGCTTCTGGAAAGCTATGTGGTCCGAGGTGATGCAATGCAACTGTCGGAGCTGGAGATGAAAGTCAAGCGCACGAAAGATATTGTGGAAACGGCATTACTCGGAATTCTGGAAGTTAAGTACCGTCGGAGGAAGCTTGAAGGAGTAGTGTTTCTTCATCGATCTGCCGAAGACTTCTTGCTCGACACCGTAGAAGGTCGGAACCTCTGGCAGCTTTGCGATATTCCCCAGGAAGAGCTCTGGGAACGACATTTCAAGTCATTGATAGCTGATGGACGCCTTCACTCTGAGCAACCCTCTGCTAATCTCACAAAGGGGGTTACCATCCGAGGCTTACTGACTTACATAAACCGTTGGGAGGAAGAAGAAGATATCCCTCATGATATCATTATTTCCTTCTTTGAACTCGCACGAGTGTCGTTCCTACGCGGATATCTGCGCCATTCAAGGATAGAGGTTGTTGATTTAAATCCGCAGTGCACCAAAAGTCAATTCCTATCACATGTGGCTTATGGAGAGACCATCAAATATGTTGATCATGTTCTTGACGAATATGGAGACAGCACAGGAGAGAGCATGTACTGCCTCCTCTTTAATCTCTGCGAACTTCCAACGCCTCAAGTCAGGGAAGGAGAAATGCCACTCATTCGACGCATATTGGAAATGGGATATAGCCCTAACTGGAGTGCAATCAACACCCCTACGATGACTGGAAATCGGCTCCTGGCAAGCCCTTGGTCCAATTTTCTTATCACTCTTCTGGACAGGCCTTGGAGATTCTTTCGAGATAGAGAAAAGTCAGAGCTAGGACCTTTGTTTTCAGGTGCCATTCAAATGTTCCTTCAAGCAGGTGCTAGTTTGGAGTCAAGGTTCCCTGTTGTGGTCCGAGTGGAAAGTTTTAGGAATTCCAAGATAAGATTTGGTTTGGCAAATCAACACACTTCTCGGGTAGAACTCTTCCTTCCTCAGTACATCGTCTTCGAGATGAACGCAAAAGCAGCCGTTGATCTTCTTATGGAGTATTACCATCTTTCAGAACCAAAAGCCGGCCCTATTACTCAACCAGCCTTCTCTCATACAAAGCCTTACATAAAGGCGCTGGCGTTTACTAACAGAAGGGATCTTTTGTTTTATCATGTCGAGGATGAGGCTATTTCGCAGCAACTTGTAACAATTCTCCAGAAGTTGACTTTGATGAACCTTACGGATGAAGCCAGGCGCAATCAGTTTTCAACAGCAGCTCTTTTCCAACGGTTTATGGCTGCACTAGAGCCATTTTGCCGCCTCGCAACAGACGGATATTACTGGCGTGGTGTTCAAGTTAAAGTAACTGATAGGGAAATGTAGTTTTAGAGGAGTTCAAGCTAGAAATAGATTGTGGCATTTTCTCAACATTAACGAAGCTGATATTATATGTATTAATATGTTGATAAACCTAAATCTTATTAAATATAAAGATATAAAAGCAGGGGCTATAATTATTACTTATTCTTTTAGTTGAAGCTCTAACTCCATTGTTTAATACTGAAGCTTTCGATATAAACTCAAAGATACATTTCAACATTACACCATGTCCCTCCTATCGGGTTGTGCTCTACAACCCACTATGGGCACCGAGATAACGGACATTAATACAGGACCAGAGGATACTGGAAGTTCAACGCCCTTCTTTGCCAACATCCGATAATTTAGTTGCTTCTGTAGGTTATCAAAAGTGCCTTTTAGAAACGCTACTCCATATTGTCCAGCAACATCTAGCTGATATTGCGAAAATAGATGTTTCTGGAGATTGGTAAGCTGATGGGGCCTGTGTTGAAAGCCTGGCGGAACTGGGATCTACCCTCGAGCTGATACGCAACCCCAGGGGCAACAAACAGCAGGCGACGTTGTAAGGCCAAATAGAGGTCGGTACCTGAGTGGAAAATGTCGAGAAGAGCCAGGGTGTGTGCAAAATATCTTGGATGGGATGCTTGGAAAGTGAACGACCTTGGATGCATTGTGCGGGCATGATATACGTTGAAGCTATGACACATTAAAGTCTTTCATAACTTGTCCTTTACCAAGCAGTGGGTTTTGAATCCGTGAAAGATGGCTGCGGTCATGCCGAGAGCCTTACTATCTGCCCTCTGATACCCGCAATGTATATCCTAGTCCTCTGTGCGTGCCTGAGCCCGTTCTTGTAGTCCCTTGGCGATCAAGAGCTGCCATCTGTACCACCATTTCTTCCGGATCGTTCGAGACATATCGAAAAAGAATACTCTTGAAAGACGAGTGCTCCAATCACCAAGCTCGTCTCCAAGTGATCAGCAGCCAGAACCTCGCGTTTTACAATTGCTTTTCAGTGATTATGCTTAGCCTCAAGGATCTTTCCTTAGCGCACTTTTGAATCGCTAAGTCAGAATTTAAGTGATATAATTGGCCAGTGCTACGGCGTTCGAGACCGCAATAGCAGCCCGAATTGGATAATAAAGTGGAAAATAGAGCTAGTACCTGCACTATTGGCCCAGCTGAAGCTACTTTTGTCAATAGCGCCAAGCCTCAAAAACGAAATAGGCCCCTTAGTGGAAACTTAAGATTTAAATATCCCTGATTTCCTCATCTTTCCTTTCACTTTGTTACTCCCTCACTCAGTCCAACCCTTGTCACTCTTTTCTCTGCGCGAAAATGCGTTTCGCTGCTTTTCTCTCTTTGGGCCTCGGCGCCAATATCGCAATCGCAAGTGTGTGCAAGCCGCGAAGTCGAACGTTGAGTGACTCTAGTAGGCGAAATATTCTTATAGAGCATCATGTTGTTTACTAATTGGCGTTCAGGTACAGTGTCTACCGAGCCTGTGTCTGCGTCCTCGACGGGATCTATTGCACTCTCTACTATAACTACAGACGTCGTGGCAGCGACTACAACCTCCGACGAATTATCTATTAGTGTCACATCTACCGACGACGGTGAAACTTCTACCGAGGCGACCGAGTCACAGAGCCCTAGCGTTGAGCTCTCAGCTTCCACTCTTACAGAGACGGCTACAACTGAAATCCCTACTACGACTGCTGAGACCACTGCGACTGCTGAGGTCACGACATCCGCTGTAGCAACCACGACGTACGAGACTACCACCACCGAAGATACATTTGTGCCGATTCCTACCTTCAATATCAAGGCTCTAGGCTCAGACATCGACGGCCAATTGCTGCGAGGCGATCCAGCTATATATAATAATATCGGCTGGTACACGCCCTCTCCCCCAGTTCTGACTCTCTCTATCGAAGATAACACCAACTATGTACGAGAGATAAACACCGGGAAATACTTGTGCGTTTCATTCGGGGGCGATGGTTTCCCAAACACCAATGTTCTTTGTAACCCCGATAGCCACTTCGCCGGAATACAACCCCTCACATGCGAACAGACTCGCGACCGAAAGCTCAAGTGCTCTGCACCAGCTGGTGAATGCCACTTGGACGAGTCGTCAGACACTACCAATTGCTGGACGGTTCCTGGTACCTGGGACGAGTTCTATGTGATCCATGGTAGGATAATCAACACTCCTGCTCTTGTCATGGCATCGAGTAGCGATCTTTCCACGCCCAGCGATATGGAAGCCATCGAGCTTCAACTCGTTCCCTATGCGGATTAATCTCTGTGGCGTCTGGCTGGCATCAAATCAACACTTCTCTTTCCACTTATTTATACAGTTATATTTTGCATAAGTTTCTTGTTTAAATAATTCTAAACTATACTGATCTCATCACTTCCTCGTGGTAGTTAGTTGATGTCGCGTTGTGTATAAATTAGAATCTAGTAGGCTGATAACCTACACTTTTATCTTCGTTTAGTCGACTGTTTGACGACGCTTTCGTCTTGCTTCTTGTAGCAAGTGAAACCTCGTGTTCTTTTATTTATGGCTTTGTCATTACTTCTCTCTTGATCAAATAGTTGAAGAAGAGTTCGGGATAAACAATAGACGAGCCGTAGGGCGACTTAAGTTAAACCGAGAAACACAGAACATGGAGAGAAAATCTACCAAATACAATATCTAACAAAAGTTCTCACACTTTCTTACTAGATAAAATAGCCCAGGTTCGGGTCAGTTTCGGTACATACCAGCGCATGTGAGGCGCCTACTAGCAAAGTCCAGCCAGCCTCGTTTAAGCTTATACAGCCACATTTCTGCAAGCGCGCTGTACAATGGTATGATATTCATGCTTTTGGAAGAATGTGGCGCGGGAGCGAAGTTCTCTGTGGTGATATAAGCGAAGGAGCATTTGCTGGTGAGAATCCAGACCTCATCTATGACCGCAAGCATAACGCCTTTTGTTTCCAAGTCCTTTAAGGCTTGTCAGCTAACGCCAAACCCAACAACTCAGATATGCAGAGCAAATAGCTTCAGATATGTCCGTCAACGAAATACGCTATCAGATGTTCAGCGTTCTTGATAAATAAAACCTTTTCTGTCTGGTTCACTTACCTTTGTGCCGTAACAACATTGATAGCATTCGTGACACTACACACGCAGTCATTATGAGATTAACAGATTTTATTCCTAAGCTGCTTCCTTGGTTACTTCTGGCAGAGGCCGCACTCGCACAGAATACTATCCAACAGACATGTACAGACTTGAAAAACTTGTCAGCCTGCAAGTTCGAGTTTTCTGTGCCTTATGGTGTCAACCTTACCATGAAGACAGTTCCAGATAGAAAGGTACTCGTCTCGACCATCTTAACAGCCAAGGGCTCGCTGATTGTCCGGCTTCAGTACGACGAATGCAAATCCAAGGAGAAATACAAGAAGCCTTGTCCTACTACCAAAAAAGCCGAAGGCCATGTGTGATGCATGGAGATGTGTTCCAGGTATGAGTCCTCTTCAAACCAGTAGCTCATGCCCACTAACGCTGAGGAGGATGGATTGATACGACCAAGCAAGTCATCACAGGCTTGGAAGTCCTTACCAAAAAGGTCAACCTCTGCGATACTGTGCGAAAGATCTTGGGTCAGCCCCAAGGCGATAGCTTCATCAAGTCTTCCGATGCAATTTGCCAGTGCTTTCCACGTATTGGTGATTTGAGTGCAACATCAGGCTTCAAGTCGTTTGACCAGGGGGTTTTATCGACCGCAGATTCAAAGGATGTCAACCAAGTCGTGAAAGTCCAAAAAGTAAGCTCTCTCAATTTATATATCTGGGTATTTATTAATCGGTTCTGGTAGTGTATGAATGATTCGGGCTTCAAGACAGCCGATGACCGGGACAAAGTCAGAAAGACCCTCCAGTCCATGGAAAAGCCCAAGGTGCTTATCATCGAGGGGCCTGAGGTATGTTCAGCTTGCATCAGTTTCTCAGTTATCCCATCAGTCTAACGGACTTTCAGATCAACGAAGACAGCTATTCTAAGCTTATGGCTATAAGCAAATCCTGTAAGCCAGGGTCCTCTTGTACCGGCATGCGGATTCAAGAGACCATTCAGAACCTTTTTACCCCATACATGGCCGAGATTGCCCGGAAGTTCCGAGAGGGGCTCTTCGTTCCATGGGTTCCCTTTCTCCAAAACCTGCTGCTTATCTCCAACGACTTTAATCTGGCGTCTCAAAATCTCGGGTCGCCTTTTATCAGCTTCCGGTCCAGGTTTGACTATGCGACCCAAACCTCTTGTGTTGAGCTGGGTAGCTGTGGTGGACCTGCAGTGTCCTCTTTTTTTAAGCAAGGTAAGCTTATCAGGGTTCAGCCCGCATTCACACCAACTGACAATATCTTACAGTCGGCGATATGGTTAAGAGCACCCAACTTATTTATCATATGAGTGTCCCGGAAACATCGAGTAATCTACTTACAACATACATCAATGAGGCACAGGACGCTAACGAACTTGCCGAAGAACTCCCGGACGAGTCTACAAGTGCTGATCTGTTCAGAGGGGACGAGATTAAAACTGTTCAAGACCTGTTCAAGTTCGTACCCACCATCGACCGCACATTCCTCCTCCAGAGGAAGATAGGGTGGATAGTTGACTTTTACACGGGCTACTCGGCTGAAAACCGAGATCTTGTTACCTCGACATACAACTCCCTGGTAGCTGTTGCCGATTCAAGCTCATCTGCTATAGAATTAGAACTTAACGTCCAAGAACAACCCGAAAACGACAGCTTGCTGCAGCAGATAATCATGATGAAGTGGATCATGAAGGGGGAGATTCAAGGGCATCTTTATACTATGAAGAGAGCTTTTGAGCGGTACGATGACTCAATCGCCAAGTCATCATTTGGTCCTGGCAAGTCTGGCGTTGTCATGGAGCCGAGTGCCATTAGCTACCAGCGATGGACCAAGATTCCCAAGATGGCGATGCCTTGCTCGAAGCAAGTCACCAAGACCTTTAATAAGGCGGGGTTCACTAAGACGTTTTCGTTCACGGAGTATTCCAAGTGCATGGTTGAGGGCGCAACTGCATATTAATCCAAGCTTCAGATCCCTTACATTCGGTTGGCGTTGTAGATATTGGCAACTCAGACAGCTCAAGTAGGTGCTCATTTAATAAATTAGTGGTGTATAATAACTTCGACTGGCCAATTGAGAAGATCATCCCATGGTGAACCCTTCACCTTTTCCACAATGGCAGTGATCAACGCCTCTGCCCAGTTCTCAAAGAACCAATACTCCGTTTCGCCCCAGTACAGTAGAATATCGTAGTACGCAAGAATGATAAGAGCCAACGGATGTCCCGACACGGCCAGATCCAAGAAATCTCGCGGCACGGACATGGGCCACGAGAAGATGACCCTAAGCTCTGGCGGTGATACTTTGTACAGATTTGAAAACGCGTCATCGACGCAACCAGTGATGGATACGACGGCGGAAGTCAGCACAGCTCTGGACTGGTCCTCCATCGAGTCTGATGCTATGCGTCGTGCAAGCTCGGGTAATCTGGCATGAAGACCGCGAAGAAGGTAGCTGTTAACGTGTGGATGTGGTGTTTCGCAGAAAAGCTCTTTCAGAGGACCGTTTCTGAGATCTGCGGCTCCTGGCGAATGAAGGACAGCCTCCATGCCGTTGACGAGGGAAAAGATCTCCATGAGACTCTGAACAGGTTGAGAGCACCCGTGACTTCGAAAGTCGTCGCAGTTCGGAAACGCAGCGAATTTGTTGACTACTATAAATGTCGTGCTGGCGTATAAGGCGTGGCAGTTCGATGAAGTGACTGGTTCGGAGAGCGCTTCTCTGAGTCCACGTAGAGAAGCATTCTGGTGTTTTGATGCTTGCAGGAGGTAGGAATGTCTCTTTTCGGGATGGAGGTGAGCGAGATGATAGCCTGAGAAAGCCAATACTTGTCGAAGAAACCAGGGATATGCTAGAGCGACTTGGGGCACTGATTGCTGAAAGGTCGGGATGGTTCTCTCGTTGAAGACCATGGTTTTGTACGTGACGGTGGTGTAGTGAAGCATGAGTTCGGCAGTAGATACCCAGCAGTCAGGTTGATCGAGAGGACTTGAGAATAAAGAGCCGGATAATAGAGATGCTGGACTTCCAGCTGGGATGCTATGGCTGGGTGTTTGGAGGGAGCGATTGGTTAGAGGTTTTTGTTCTTGGTAGTCATCCGACTTGACAAGCTCCAAGCTACATCGGACTCTGTGCCTGACGCATGCAGAACAAGGGACCTCTTCGTCACACTACGACTCAGTTAGACAGGTGTCACTAGTCATGAGTCGCGACTCTAATCGCATACCTTGACTCGTCGCTTCTTGCAACGTATGCAGCCATTTCGGGACTTTTTGTACCCCACGCGAGTGGATTTGGCCTGTTCCGTCTCTCCATCCATTGAAAAGACGGCCTTGAGACGCACAAGGCAGTAAAGGAACAGTGGAGTGTTGATTCTGGAAGAAGTGGGATCTCGCACTCGTTCCGAGTGGAATTTGGGGAAAGTTGGGTGGTTCTGGTGAACGGGGAGTTTGGGTTGATTACCAGAGAAAATCGGATGGTTTATCTGCCCGATCCCGAGCGTATGACGAACGCGAACGCGAAGCCGAGGCTAGACTGCCCAATAGAAGTTCGCGAACTGGGAGAATTACGGGGGTTTTAAATGCTGACAGGGAGCTCCATCATTGGTAATTTATTGTTTCTATTTTAACTTCACACGCGACAACACGGTACTGTTCATGTGAAGCACTCATATATTCACAGCTGCCTTAACTTCTATATACACAAGAAATATGTTCACTGAATTTCATCCATTCTCACCAACTAACGCCGCTTAGTACAGCGATCGTCGTCGAAAGTCCATGGGAACACGAGCAGCGCGACGGCGACGAAGACCTCGCTTGCACTTGGATCCAGGAGTAGGAACGGGTGTGGGAGCGGAGCTGATGGGCTCAGGGACAGTAGAGTTGCTACCGCCTACCTTGAGAGCGGCAATCTTCTCGGCTGCGTGCTCAGCGGCCACCATGATGATGGCCTGAGTGTTGCCGGTGGGAAGATCAGGGTGCATGGAGGCATCGACGACGAAGAGGTTATCGGTGCCGTAGACCTTGGTGTTAAGATCAACGACAGCGCTACCGTTGGCCTTGCGGCCGTCGTCGACGCCCATCTTGGCGCTGCCCATCCAGTGATCGCCGCTGATCATCTTGGTAGCCAGGATGTCATCGACGGTAGCACCGGGGGTGATGTAAGAGAGGGTAGAGTTGCTGCCGCTGGTGAGGTCAAGCCAGTACTGAACAAAGTCAGCCATGGCCTTGCGATCCTCTTGGTCGATCAGCCAGGGCTTGGTGTTGAGAACGGTGTTTCCACCAGCGGTGATACCAAGCTCGCCAACAGTGGATGTACCGTGGGTCAAGAATGTGCGGACAGTGATGATGCCGTCGGCCATGGCACTAGCGGTACCCTGAAGGTATCGAACGCGGCCATCAGCGCCCTTTGCAGATGTCCAGAGGTGCATGCGCTGAGCAGCCTGGGTTATAGGACCAGAACCCTGGTAGTAAAGCTCCAAGTCAGACTTGACGGGCTCAGTAGCGATGTTGTTGAACTTGTAGGCGGTGAAGTTGCTCTTTGTCTTGAACTGAAGCATGACCTGAGCGTGGTCCTGGAGATGGTGTCCAACGGGGAGGTCGATGAAGTCAGAAGCAGCGGGAAGAGTGACACCAGTCTTGGAAGCACCCTGTTTCACGATAGCGAGAGCATCAGACTTGCCGATACCAGCGTTCCAGAGAAGACGAGGAGTTGACATGGCACCAGCTGCGAGGACGACCTTACCGCCCGCCTTGACATTGATGATCTGCTTGCTTCCGTTGGCGCCTTGGGTAAGGACACCAGTGATCTTGCTGCCGGTTCGGATTGGCTGGATAACCTTTGTCTCGAGCTTGAGAGTGAAGTTGGGAAGGTTCTTGGCGAAGGGCATGTAAGTGCGAGCAGGTCCAGCACGCATGTTGTTCTTGATAGACCACGAAGGACGAGAGTACACGAGGTGCTTCTCGTTGGGCTCCTCGATAGAGTCAACCTCCTTCCAGCCCTTGGCGCTCAAGTATCCAGAAAGAATAGTGTAGGTTCGATCATCGTAGTACTTTCCATCGTCGGAAGGAGAAGTAGTACCAGGGTTACGCTCGTAAAGGCGATCAGCGGCCTTGGAGAGGTCGGCCCAGCTCCAGCCCTTGGGCCAGCGCTGGAAATCACGCTCAGGAGGGTGGATGAAGTTAAGGCCGTTGATGGAGCTGGATCCACCGAGGAGACAGCCAGCGGTAGAAGCTGTGTCACTGCAGAACTTGGTGCCAGACATGCTGGTCATGCTGCTGCCGAGAGCGGGGATGTCGTAGGGAGTGAGGGTGTTGTTCCATGGGAGGGCTTGGGCGGCGTTACCGAGAGCGACGGTGTTGGCTGGGCCGCGCTCGATGAGAAGAACACTGGCGCCAGACTCGGCGAGCCGCTCAGCGGCGATGATACCAGCGGGACCACCGCCGACGACGATGACATCGTAGGTAACGTTGGAAGTAGTGGGAGGAAGAGTGGTGGAGTTTCCAGGGACGCCGGGTGTGCCAGTTCCGGGAGCGGGGGTAGTCTCCTTTGCCATGGCAGCCCAGGTGGCGAACTTGGCAGAAGCAGCTTTCTTGATATCAAGACCGAACTGTCCAAAGCCAGCGCCATGATAGTTCAGAGCGCTCTCAGGATCAGAAGGGGTATCGACATCGATAGATGACCAAGCATATCCAACAACAGGAGACTCGCCAGTCAACGAAGTAGTCTCTTTAACAACACAACCCTCACAGAGGAAAGTATATGACACATGAGTGCTGTTGATAAAGGTACCATCAGGAATAGGCGTAGCCTTAACGGTACTGTTGGTGTAAACATCCGGGTTGGCGTACGAGTTCGCCATACGAAAGCTCGTAACGATATCATCGCCATTCGGCCACGCAACAAAGAGCATGCCACCAACCATACCGCCTCTGAACGAAATACCACCCCAGCCCTCCTTCTCACGAGGAAACACCATCTGCGCAATGAGATCCTTTCCCAGAGTCTCAGGGACGGCAATACCAAGACTGTAGCCATCGTCGACGAAGCGCTGGAAGTCGATGCCCGTCTTGGGATCGGTGTAGGCGGAGGATCGAAGGCCTTGGGCGGAGGCGAGACCTAGAAGGCCTGCCATGCTGGAGAGTGTGAAGCGCATGGTGGAGAATGAATGGAAGTGTTTGACGTTTCAAGAGAGTGAGGATAGACCACCAGGGTCTGTGTGAAAGAATGGAATGTACCGCGAGCGGTAGGGAAGAAGAAAAACACCGTACTGGCGGTGGTGAGAAAGAAAGGCAGCGACAAAGAGCGTAGCTTGAACAGACTCACTTCACAGCGAACATTAACATCCTATATATCTCTATACATCCCGACGATCAGCGGATCCAATTCAATACGCCTTAATGTCCAATAACCATGAACACACATACACCAACCGGGAAAATTCCCTCTAAAAGCAAGGAACGTCAACAAGGGCACAGTCACCTCCGACCTTATGTGTTACAAAACCTGCGAGTGAAAGTTATCTATCAACAATTGTTCCTTCAGTGGATCTAGAATTTTGGAAATGATCCCTGCAGAAGAAGGCGCCTAACGGAAAAGGATGGTGGTGTTTCAAATGTCGAGGCTGCTATTGGCGGGGTATTTAATCTTTTTCGCGAAAAGTGCTCGTTTCGTTTCATGGAGGTTTATTAAGGGGTGAGGCTCTTTCATGCTTGTGATGAGTTGAAATGGTAGGGATTTTATTGGATGGGATTGGTGAGCGTGTTTGGGATTGATTGTGCTGGAAGTTCGTGATGATCAGTTTTCGGGTCTTGTCAGCTTTTGGTGTACCAGAACGATGGTACCTTCATATTTAGCATTTCATTCAGAGTAAAACTTTATCATGCAAGTCTCAGCTTTATCTCTTTGGAATGCTTTCTGAAAACGAATGCTGTCTCTATCCTGTAACCAATTTGCAGGATGGCCTCGGCGCCCTCATGGAGTCTCCATCATCATTAGCGACGTGGGTCAAGAGTAGACGAAAACAAGCTTTCTGATCCGGAAGCTATCTCCTGATCATGACGGCCCCGTTGATAGCGAGCTCGGACAAATCTGCGGTACAGTGGGTTGCTCGCGGTACCTGAAACCGTTGTCGATCGTTGCCTTCTTATCACTTATCGCCGGTATGATGATGATAAGAGAGGTATGACGTGGTGGCCATGACTTGGTTCCTTATCGATAGCAGACTCTCGGAAAAGGTGAACAGCTTTAGGGTGAGCTCATACTGGCAATATGGTATTAAAAAGTCATGCCATTTTGCAACGGATGCTTACAATTCCTCTTCAGTTTTCTCGCTACCTGAATTTACATTTATTCGTCAAACCCGGGATTTTGACATTATTTATCTACAAAGTTTGAGATTTGTTGTTCCCTGTTCACCAACGAGACCTCCGAAAATTGGTCCGCTGCGTCGATTCGCATCTCGACAACCTGGAGTCTGCTTCAACGAAAGTCTGTAAAATCTTATACCTACTAAAGTTCATCTGATTCAAAAAGAAAATGAAATAGGTGTCGAGACAAGCAGACTGTGCCATCACCATTTAGAAGAACTCCCTTTCGTCCGGCTCATCTCACCGCTTTATCAAGAAGATGGCCGTGAACTGTTCAGCATTTTCAATGACACTTTCCTTTACGATACTATAACTCAAGAGCCGAGGTCCCAATTAGCTTCCAACTGTCACCTTCCAAGCTTCAATGTCCCCCAATGTCCCTACGATTAAAAGGGAAATGATATGCCACTATCCCCGCGTTCGGTCTCCATTCCCCCGAGACAACTCCCGTACCTCAACGAATGATTTTAAGCTTCGACACTAACAATCGCTGAAACAATGCCGAGATCACCGAGTGCAACGCATCAATTCCAAACGAAATGGCAACCTTCCAATAGCGGGACTTTATCCATCAATCGGCTGCATTACAAGTGCCGGCCCAATCCTGGCGGCGGTCTGGGGTCGATATGTTTTCTGAATGGTGGGAAAAGGTTTCATATCCCTGTTTCATCAGGCTTGGCACAGACGGAGAGTCCGCCTGAATAGGTAAACGCGGAGTCTAGATCGCGAACCTTGTTTTGTAAAACGAATGATCACCTGGATTGTCAGTTTGGGGGTTTAATTGATGCAATTCATGCGCTCGGAGTAGATATATACAGCTCTGGGCAAGTTCTTGGGTTTCATTATACTCGTCAGTGGTTTTTTATCTGAAACTCAAGTCATCATGAAGCTGTCTCTTTCACTTGCGGCGCTCGCCGCTGGAGCTTTCCAGGTCGTGTCTGGCCAGACAGTGTACTTTGCTGGTAAGTAACTAAATCAGTGGTGATCTGGGGATAGACGCTGATCAGATGAAAAGGTGACTCCACCATGGCAAAGAATGGAGCCAACGACGGTGTAACCGACGGCTGGGGTAACTACATCGGCAAATATCTCAAGGTCACAGCCGTCAACAAGGCCATCGGCGGCCGCTCAGCCCGCTCCTACACCAACGAGGGCCGCTTCACCGAGATCGTGAACCTCGTCAAGAAGGGCGACATCGTCGTCATTGAGTTCGGCCACAACGACGGCGGCTCTCCCGAAAAGAACGACAACAACCGCTCCGACTGTCCTGGCGCCGGCACAGAAGTCTGCATCTCCGACAAGACGGGCGAGAAGGTGTACACATTTGTGTTCTACGTCTCACAAGCAGCCAAAGCCCTCGTCGCCAAGGGCGCTACTGTGATTCTCAGCTCTCAGACGCCTAACAACCAATGGGAGACTGGAACGTTTGAGCCTGCAGCTCCTCGCTTCGTGGGATATGTTCCCACTGCTGCTAAGGCTTTGAACAGCCCTAGCGTCACTTATGTTGACCACTTTGCTGCTGTTACGAAGATGTATCAGAAGCTTGGTAATACAAAGGTTAACTCTTTGTATCCTAAGGATCATACGCATACTAGCCCTGAGGCTGCCGACCTCATTGCCAAGGCTTTTGTTCAGGCTATTGATGAGGAGATGAATGGAAAGACTAGCCTGAAGTCTTATATCAAGACTCCTGTTACCAAGGTGTACTAAGCGCAGTTTGGCCAAGTGTCTGAAGTTAGATGATATGGGAAATTGTGTATAACTTCTATGTATATAGTGGTCACGATCATGATAAATACAGATAGCGTATATAAGACATTTGTTCATGGCAGTTATAGTAACTCTGTGAAACACCCTCGATCCCTTGATTATTATTGCCCCTGGTGTATTAAATCCTGCTGATCTCGATACTGAAAAACCATGCCTTCGCCATATTCCTCAGTTCCGGACAACAACGGCCTCCTTAACGAATGATCTCTCAACGGCAACCTTGACCAAGAATCTCGCTACGCTATTTGGCGTGACACTATCGGACATCCCCATTCCTTCGCCAGCACTACCCAGAGTCTCAACCTCCTTGTCCGTCTCCTTCCCAAACTCCAGCCTCACAGCACGCACAAGAGTCCAATCCATACCAGTCGACCGAATTTCTTTGTCCAACAAATTGTGATCCTCCAAAGCATACTTAATATTCGTCCACCCCATGAACGCTCTGCTCACCCACGGAAGCTTTCCCCACGAGTCCCCAACACCTGCTGTGGACATGATGGCGATACGCTTGATACCAGCTTCTTTCAGAACCGCACAGGCATTGGCACACGAGTCGGCCAGAAAGCGAGGCGGCGAAACTTGAGCTGCGAACGGACTGTCTGATTTGCGGACCGTGTTGAGAGTAATGATGGTTGCGGATATTACCAAGCCTGGAGCAGCTGTAAGAGCACGGCGGATGTCATCTTTCGAGAGCGGCGAGCCGGTCACGACAGTGAGGCCTGGCTGAGAAGCAACTTTGCTAGCGTCGCGCACAAGTGCTACAGCGGTGTGATGCTGAGAAAGGAGTTCGGAGACGACGTATTTGCCGGTTCGGCCTGTTGCGCCTAGGAGGAGGAAGTGCATAATGGGATATGGAGGAGTTATCGAAGGAGTTGTTAGAGGAGTTATTAGAGGAGTTGTCAGAGGATCCTTATGTATTGACAACAGGTCAAAGAAGAATGGTGGCTTTGATGGATATTGAACGATCAGAGGACGTTGGATGTGCTGAGAACAGAATTCACGGTTCAATGACTTGTTTATGTACTTGGACCTGCATGTTGGGCTGAACAGCGGAGCCAGCCTCTCATTGGTCGGTTCGGTCAGCATGCTTCTCCGGGATGCGCCGCATCTCACAACTCGCGTCTCGGGCTTACAAATTCGTGACGGACTTAGCAGCAGAGTATCGCGAAATTAATGACTCATTTATCTATTGAGATTGCTTTGCTAAGCTACTACCAATTCCCCGTTGCATATCATAGTCCTTCAGTCGTTCGTTGACGAGATTCGCTAAATCCTGAAGTTGCTTGCTTTCTTCCCTCAGCTTGGTATCAAGTTCCGGTGAAGTTTCCAAAATTCCGAGAAGAATGATTTTCAGTATTAGATACAAGATGCGCAGGAAGTTATCAGAGGTCGACTCGGGCTCTCCTGGTTGCGTCTCCTGCTGAAGAGATTCAAGAGCACCGAGCCATGATTCCAAACCATCGAGCAAGTCTTGTCTTTCCAAAAGAAGGGATTGGGACTTCTCCTCCGACTGGATTTTTGTTGTATTTTCGAGAAGCGCAATAGTTGATGTCGCGGTCTTCGTGAGTTCCGCTCGCATGTTTGGCGCCAGTTTTCGATCACTCCTCGTTTCAACCGGCGGCGTCATTACGCTTGAAGATTCTGAAGTCTGCTGCTCAGTGAATCTGCAAGGCGCAGCAAATAACTTTATAATGAAGACGTCCAAGGAAGGCAGACCGCTGTGCCGTGCTGACATCAGGCCATCGGTGGTCAGGTACGGTCTGGCGCGGTATTCGCGTAGGATATTCAGTCCACGAATTATATGTAGTCCCATGGCTGAGAAGTTCCCCCGGACTTGCTCCACGCTGATCAAGACTTGGCAACAAAGTAGTGCGGACTTTAAGCTGTCGGGGCTGGGATATGCGAGGTTGGATGCGAGGCTCGTTAAAGCTTCGCTATACTGTTGAAGACCGTAGTTGTAACTCAATCTCTGCTGTTCGTCAGTCTCAGACGTAACTGCTTCTTTCTTCGACTCGAGATTTCCGCGAAGAGCCCTGAGGGACAGCAGAGCATGACGTATCGAGTCGTTAGTCAAGCTAGCTTGGAGGACCTCCTCTGCTTCCTCATTGCAGCTCAGCTCAACGTCAAATATTGTCTTGGTGGAGAAGTATCGATTGAGATCGCCAGTGCTCAGTGGAGGGTTCCCTTCGGCGCAATCATGCCCTGAAGCTGCAGCATCTGGCTTGCCGATTTGTTGCGGCTTGCTGGGGAAGGGCCTAAAGACAGACTCATAACCATCGCATTTGCGCCCAGTCTTGGCACACTTCTCGCAAAAGGGCTTGGCCTCGTCGCATTTGATCTTTCTGATTCTATTTTCAGTTAGTATGATCCTTGGAAGCGTAAGATGGTGGAGTCTTGACTGACCGGCATGTAGCGCAACCGGTCTTCACCTTCGTTCGGCCTCGGGACGCGGGTTTGGAAGCGGTCATGGTGAAAATCGTGATGTAGCTGGGATCGTGCGAGGTTTGAAAGAGGATGAATGCCGAACAGACGAATGAACAGGCAAAGAGGTGACTTGTTCGAAGGATCGTGTCGCTTGGCGCTAGTGATCCGTCAAAGGTCAAGGAGGAAGATCAGCACTAACTGCAATGGGAAGCAACAGCGAGCAGGCCAATCGCTGTCGAGTAACTACGAAACGACTCGACTTCACTCGATCCACCCTGAATTTCAGACATCACTTCACGTAAACCTTTCAAAGAAAGGAGAAAAAAGATGCAAAGTATTATATGAGTTATATTCTAGTGGCTTTTGTAGGACCTCGCCGATCGAAAATATAATTGCGCGGTTTTCTATCTCAAGGCATTCGACATAAAGATATTCATGTAGATATTGGATACGCCCTGAAATATTTACCTGTAGCACGACATCGTTGAGAAATAACGAGAACCCATAACCCCGCACTCTTTTTTTGAACCTATTTATCGCGGCTGGAGACCGACCATATGTTTCGGGACTTCAATACTCCTTCAGAGTGAGCTGCCTTCCCGTTGAGACCTTGCTGCTACCTCGAAGCTCCACCTTGACTCGAAGTTTTCAGAATACAGAGATCTGATATTAGGCGACTAAGTGTTGAAGCATTATTCAGGAATTGCTGCTAGCGTATATGGTTTGGCAAGTTGTTAAGCCAATTATGAAAGATCTTGGAGAGTTGTTTCACGCCTTTGGTGATATCGTATGTATCGCAAGAACCCTGTGATAAGGTTGAGGGGTCAAAAGATAAAGTATAAGATCAATCTGATAAAGGAATTAACAGTTTAGGACATATTTTACAGACTTGATAGCAGTGTAAGTCCCATCTGGTCCACTAGGAACTTCACAACGGCCGTGTAGCCACTCAACCCTATCATCGAGATGCATCGTGAAAGACATCATGGCCAAGTACCAGTACTTCTCAAGACCATCGCAGGATCAATTCAATAGGCATGTTTCTGGTTTGATCGCCCGAGTAGCCAAATCTTCTGTTCATTCTCAGAGCTGACACGCATCACAGCTCTTGTCTCTGAATACGGAGAACATTCTGGCCTCAGCGACTGAGCCATCGAATTGACGCTACTTGCATGACCTCGCAACCTTAGTGTGATCGACGGTAATAGTTGTATGATTAAATTCCTTGCCATCGGCCTAGTGCGACCCCGTGGTTCGTGATGACGGAGAGATTCGAAGCATTCCAGTCCATTGCATCAGTTTCCTTGGTTTAAACTTTCCTGAGCCCCTCGAGCGGCGTATATCCTATGAGACTTTGGCTAGACGCCCTGTCAAAGAATCTAACAGAAGTACTTTATCTCAGTACGCAGCAGTGGCTCTCCCGTATGAGCAGAGGGTAGTTATCCTAGGCTTCTTCCCATTGCAACGAGACCCATAGACCCAATTCTCCCTACGATCAATAATGATAAAATCTAAAGAAAGCCTTGTGCGCGCGGTGATTATGCTATTAGAAATCTTGATGGCTAGAGAACTCTTGTCAACTGCCCTCACTGTCTTTGTTGGAACACATAAACTTGGGCTTCGCACAAGGGGGCCTTTGCAGCATCGGTGTTAGATTCTTTGGGAAGTATCCTCGAATGAGGCAGCAGAAAGGTAACGAGCTTGCCCAAGAGGCTCTTATCTGCCAATAACTATTTTTATGCTTTCAAGTACCAGAAGTCGACTTGCCATGCATGGCGAGCAGTGAAGTCACGAAGCCTCACTGTCTGAAAAGAGCGTAGACTGCTTGGAATGTGACCGCCCATTTTTGGGGACCATCCTTGTCACTAAGATCTGCTCGGGCTACAACCTCAAGAATCTAGTTTCTTGCAGTAGTCATACTACGAGAGACGTTTATGGAGTTTTGACGATGTTTATGTATCCTATAGCTCTCGTAAAGATCCAGTTCTCGGTTATCTAGCAATGCGCCTGCCAACAGTCCCGAGAGTCAGCCTAGCATGACTAAGACGAGCCGTGTTGAGGGAGACAGCGAAGCAACAATGAGTAACCATTCAAAGTAAATAAACAAACAAAAGATGAGACGCCTAATTGATGGTCGGGGACATTTCAAGAGACTGTGATACAGTTGTTTACCGTCTTCGGCATGGAACATTGTCAAAGAGACACTCCATGTCATAGCAGAGCGTTATGGAGATGTTGGGTGTGAGGTATACCTGACTCAGTGGTCGCCCCTCCTTGACTATCCCCCGTAAACCAGTCTGACGCGCCTTGGAGGCTCTGTGATGTTCAAACTAGCCCTGAAGAATTAGCGGGTAATTCAGCAGAAATGCCGGCACTGACTTTGGGTTTGCTGAACCAGGCGAGACTAGGATAGCTTTTACGTGTCATTTCAATCGCTCCGCCTCCATCCCTTGGATGATCTGGAGAGTAAATACTGGCCTTTTTGAAGGCTATAATCTTGGTTAATTGTAGATTTAGGGTGTAATAGATATCTCGAATATTCCCGTCTAAATTGTTGCGGATGTTCACAGCCGTTCAGTGAACAGCTCCCACGCGTACGTCAAAGCTTCACGGGCTGTAAGCCTCTCCATCCTTCAGGCCCTCACATCATTAAAATAAGTGACATCGCTGGTCGTGCCATGAGCTTGACGTTCCTCGATAGCACTTCGATTCTCTTGCTCACGACTTTGCCCCTGAATCTGTCATTGTTCCTGAGACTTTACAATATTTGTGCTTTTGTTCGCTATTTCAATACTTGCTCATCAATTGTTCTCGACCTGCCTCGTTGTTAATTTATTATGTTGCTTCGCCATGGCGCCATCGTGAACGCTTAGTGCTCCAGCACTGTATGTTCCATCAGCTATTTAATCGCGTGGGAAGCTCAATCGCAGGAGCAGTCTAATCCTAGGGGTAGTCTAGTCGCGGGAGCACGAGGCATCAACCACTACTAGCCGCAATGGCACTATATTCAAGTTCATCCTTGACATTTCCCTACCCAACGACAATTAGGCATCCATTGCAGATACCCATTAGAGCTACAATTACCGAGTGAGGCGCCCTTGCCGCGCCGGATACCGCGAGAAAAGTAATAATTCCTCCGGTTGGTACGACCATCAAAGCAGGCTTTCGCTCCCGGACCGGCTGACTGTGTATTAGCAAAGTGCAAGGTGTCATCACGGAAGCCCACAAGTCTCAAGCAAAACCCCGATCCAGGTGTCCGATAACCCCGACTCCACGAATGATACCGGTGTATCTGATCTAAGCCCAACAACTGGACTTGTCGCCGACGGTCCTCAACCCACAAAGACGCAGGCGCCCGTGAGCGATGACATCGATGCCGGCCCGGTCGAAGCCACGTCGGGTTTCCGTTATGATAGCAGCTCCGAGTCTGCGCGGCCGACCGTCGAGACAACTACCTCCCAGCCTGTCCCAGACGCTACAACTGACGCTGAGCAACCCCAGCCCGATGAGATGCGAGACAACTCTGGCAAGCTATTTCACTGCGGCGGAGTTTCCAGGCAGGCTGTAAACGTTCCTCAGTCAACTGACAACTTTTCACCCCCTTTTGCACCATTGCCGTTGAGGATGAACGTGTCACAGGCGCTCGGGGAGTTATCGTTCCGTGTGAGCATGAGCAAGATCCTGCTTATAAGTCATTTCATGGTGATACAATCACAGCGCATAATTACAAGAATGCCCTCGTTATCTCCTCGGTTGGCTAGTGTTTGGTTGTCCCGTGGGGGAGAGGACGGCGATGGAGGTGGCTTCATTTATCCCCTTCTCCTGACTGGAGAACTAAATGCTGGTGAGAAAGTCGATGACGACAATGATTTTGATCAGTCAGCTAAAAAGGAAGTTATGCATACGTGAAGCCAGCCTCGAGCCAAGCCACCGCGACAAGTGAAGGTTACAGGCTCAGTGCTCAGCTTCAGCCCAAATGCACCAGGACCTTTTCGTAAATGAACTCCGATGGATGTAAGATCTTGTAGTCTCTGGCGACTGTTTCAGAGAGAAAAGAACGCTAAATGCCTGTCAGAACTCAGATTGAGGGCCGTCTGTCCTACTCGTCAGTTGCGCCACGGAGACTCAGGCGCACTGTAACCCTTACCGTGTCGCCAAACCTCGATCTAATCTGAGATAGAAACGTTCCTGCAGATAATGAGAAGTTTAATTCTGCTCTAGTGTCGCAAAGGCTAGTGATGAGACAAATTAGCAGTTTGGGGGAGAACGTGATATTGAGTCTACTGGTCTTGACCCTGATACTGGACGAGAGACTGTCGCAGAACACCACTCGGGCAAAGATCTCTCTCAAGACATTACCCAGGATCCAGATTACAAATACTGTGGCAAGTAATACTGCGGTTATTGCAGCGGATATTGAATGAGCTTAAGCCGACGCCACCTCCTCACCATTTGACGCTGTGCTACCCATCTCAAACTCCAAGTACCCTTATCACCATCACCCGAACCTCGTCCAGCGCAATCACAACTGGTGCCACGACAATCGATGCTGCAGTCATCTCTGAAAATGTCCGAAATCAACCTTTGGTGAACCGCGAGATACCCCAATATCCAACCACGATCGATGTGAAGCAACCTCCTGGCGCTCCTGACCTTATCAACAACCAATACCGGACTTCGGATGACCAACCCTCCTCAATTATTTCCGATACCCCAGTCATTCATCTGGCTGTTCTAGCACACTCGACAACGATCGGCGATGGCACTGTCTGCGTTTACCCAGCCTGCGCGCGAATGAATGCCTGGCTGCGGCCTCGAACTTGTCTTCGCAAGGTGATTCGGCGAGATTTCCCCTCTACACAGATTCCCACACAAATCGGCGTCCGAAGGAGTGATAGAGATCAGGGCCGCATGGCTTTGATTGAAAAAAGGCTTCGTAGAGGGGCTTATGATCGCGCAACGAGTGAATTTGATGCGGACATTGCTTTTGGGGGTTACACGATTGAGTTGGCCAAAGACGCCAGACTTAATGAATGCATTGCTCGGTGAAGCTGCTTGTATTGCCAGGTTTGAACATGGCGCTCAAGGATCCATAGCAAAGCCAGTAGCATCATTGAATCGTACGCAGAAGTGATCAAAGCTTACTGCTGGACTTGTCACCCGAATTGGTTGGTGATAGCGTACCTGCAAGCTGTGAAAGTGCAAGTAACACGACAGGGTCTGGATCTGAGGACACTTTCACTTGGTAGACTCGCGCAGAAGTACAATGGGCTGCTGCGCCAACTGTGATTACAAGGACTAGCTAGAGCTAAGTACATGGACACTGAACCTGTGCCGTAAAAACTGAGGGGAGATATTTCTGTGTCTCAAGGAGAGTGATTCGAGATACCATTCCACCAAGACGTCGTGCTTCAAGGCCCGATCCATCATCTCCCTGCTGCGACCCCTCTCTCATGTGCACAAAAACACCAACGTAGAAGGCATCTACTAGCCGAGAATCTTCTTAGCCTCCGAGAGGGAAAGCTCCTTAGCCTTGATTGGCCCTGTGATGCCTGTTGCCTGCATCGACTTCAGCATGAGAGCGAAGTCGAGCTTTCCGTAGTAGAGAAGCCACCATTGGAGGCTTGGCATAACCTGCATAGCATCAAAGTTCTTTCCAAGCTTCTCGAAGACTACGGGTTCCTGATCAGGATGGATAAGGCGTCGTTCTCCTAAGTCACCGCACGCGTTTCGGTCATAAATCAACCAGACAGGATGGTTAGTCTTGGTGGCATCAATGACGAGGACATACTCAGTGTCGACATAGTCTTCATCCGTCTCTTCCTTAGACTTCATCTGTAGCTGCCCGATCGGCATGACTAGAGAAGGAAGCTGTTCACCAGAAGCTGTGAGTGTACCGGTGTTGGAAGGCCCCGGACCAAGGCGAGAAGGGGCGGATTCAATCTTCTGCAGAGAGATCAACGCAGGATGGGCATGATAGTCTCCAGACTCAATGTCTGCAGAGGGTGATAGTGGTGGGAGCTCCGCCTCCTGCGTCCACAGAGCCTCAGAATTTGTTGCGACTGCAAACGTATCCTCGCCATCGGTGCCGAGATCAAATCGACCTACCTTAGAGATGGTCAAGCCAAAATGATGCTTAGAAATAGAGCCGACATTTCTAAAGTCCTTTCCAGTGAGCCGCATGAGCCACTGATATGCCGATAGGGGCGGCAATTCTCTGTCCAACTTGCATGCCTTCTGTAGAAATTGATCCACGATCTCGTCGCTGCCAGTTTCATGTTTCAACTTCGCCAAGTAATCGTCTGGAGACACTGGGGTAATAGAGTCAGCTAAATGCAGTTCGGGAATTGTACTTGAGAGGAAGGACTTACTAGTCCAAGGTTTACCAACTGTTTCCTGAATCTCCGCAACGCGTGTATTGGAAAGCTCACTGGCTACCATCTTGCGACTTGGTTGTATGGATATCTGGCTAGAGGGCTTCGGTGATTGCGACAATATTGTCTGGTATGCTGATGATGGGAAGGTGAGTGTCTGGAAACTGGTCAGTTTGTGGACAAGTTGCGTCTAGCATGTACGTACATTAGCAGCTGCGTGGGATGCGGTCTTGAGAGAGAAGGCAAGTATCCGAGTCCACTAAATGCGACGAGGGGATACCCTTGTAGTGAGTGGTATGGAAAGCTTGCAAGACGCACTGAATGGGGCTTGGTGGAATTCGACGTGATATGATGTGAAAAGGGACGATGAACACTGCTTCAGTTCGTCGTCGATCTGCGCTGTACAAAGCCAAGAAATAGAAGCTTTGATGCCCAGAGCCTGTAATGGGGGGTGATCAAGAGGATTGAAGGGAGGGGGTGAAGGGTTCAGTTCCCTGGGAGCTGATGCAGAGCCAATGTGTTCGTGTTCTTTGTGACAACAGGGATTACTACCCCGCTCTTCCCGTGGTCGAATGAATAAAGGGAGCTGAGGTCGGTCAAAGTTAGGTGGGGGAGTTGTGCGGAGGTTCCTCTAGCGGGAGCCTGATCGAAATACAAGTTATCGCCAGTGACACGAAGACACCCGATCCTTGCTCTCAAATGGTTTCGCAGCCACACCTACGTACAAGGCAGGTCGGAATGGTTCGAAAGCGGTGCCAAGGCTTTTCGTTGCTCAATAGACTTTCGAGGTACAAGTGTTTCTTGTGATACAAAGATAGTCGCCTCGGCTTACAGAAGTTCAGTGGTGGAATCAGAGTACCAGGAAGCAATGGGGTTGAGAGAAGTAGGATGGACAAGGGGAAATTCGGAAGAAGTTGAGGGAAGTTGGAAGGGTTGAGCTGGTAGAGAGCTAGTCGAGAGTGATGACAGCCTTGGCGTCACTGGCACCTCGAAAGCCCACCTCAGTGTTGGCAGTGGCATGTACCGAGGAGGTAAACAAGGGCTTCAAAAGCACCCCCCTGCCTCTTCGATTAAACGAGATCTACTGGGCTCACCCCCAAAAAATTCACAAACCCATACAAGCTGAACAATTATTTGTTCAAAACCACAAGAGCCTCCTCATCCATTTGAGTCAATTACTCTTGAATTCTATAAGTCGAGCTTCCTATTCATCCCGAGAATTGTGTTTTATCTATTGTACCAGCCTAAGCAGACATGGAGGTCTACCATGAACCACGACCTCCCAAGTATCGCGTGACGCCTGACCTATGGCGGAACCAAGATCCCCCAGGTAGAACAAAGCTAAATACCTGTATCAAAGCAACGCGAGTGCTTGAAATGATACTTGAAGATCTGGGAGACGAACTTCGGCACCCAGACATTGCAGCCCAAGTAGTCCAGGATGCTGCCGACCTTATCACCCTTATATCTTATCTCTTCTATGAGCCACTACTCAATGTTCGGGCTGCCGTGGAGAGATGGTCTGTACCTGACGACTTGAAATATGAAGTATATCCTGCGTACATGGAAGCCCTGGACAGGCTGTATCGGTGTTTGAATAATGCGATCGAATTCGTCTATCGTGCATTGGGCAGCCACCCAGCCATTACAGCAATGATTCAGAAAGTTTATGCCTTCTCAGCATCAGAGGACGATGAGTCACTCGAGATCTCTGCCATCTGTCCCTTTGAGCTGCTTCTAAGAGTCGTAACGGCTCGTGAGAGATGGGCTAACCATGGTATGCATTGCCTCACAGAAACACAACCACAAAGGCACAGGGCTGACCTAATCAATTACAGAGGCACTCTTTAAAGCATACAAGAAGCTCAAAATAAATGACGCTATTATTGAGAAGATATGCATTCCCCAATCTGGTTTTGCTTGTCTAGGCATGACAGTAAATGGAGATCCAATATGCGTCTTGGCATTTTCAGCAGACTATTGGACAGGCTACAAAGAAATGGACACTTTCGTCAGGGAGCTTCGCGACAGCCGCCGTCATGCTTTTGACGGAGTACAGCGGCAGCAAATTGTCGAATGGAGCAGCGCCCTTGGGGACAGGTACCGGGAGGGGATGACTCCACTCAGCCTCATCGCAAACCCCCCTGGCCATTTCACTCACGAAGACTACGTCGCCTCACCCTTTCGTTGTGACACTTTCAAGCCCAGGGATCGATGCACTCGCTGTCAAGCACTGTTCAAATACGAGGTCATCGAGGTCGTTCGGAATCTGGAGGCAGCCAAAAATCAGCGAAACAAGCACAGGAGACCAAACCAGAACTGGAGCTGCGCGGAGGTTTATGCACACTTCTTTTGTCAGGAGCTGAGCGAGAATGGACACTCGCCATGTGAAATGCATTGAGAACGCCATTTCTGTAAGCATTGAAAGGAAAGCGAAATATGGTGTCGTCCTCTCTTACTCTGTCTCTCTCTGTCTCTCTATTTCCCATGTATTCTGTCTGTCTCTATCGCTTTCCATCTCACTCTTTGACTTGCATTTGCTTGCTCAAATACGCCATTCCATCCTTAACTTAGTCAATAATTTAGTTACATAGTCATTTATTCACTCCTTTAGTACCAAAGTTTATGGATACAGTTGCAGCAAATCTTGACAACATGTTGCTTAACAAGACTCTTGAAGAGATCTAAACTACCTGATTACTTGTAAGGGTGAAGCCCAAGGCAAAGATCCATTCAAAATCGGGTTTGACCTAGTGCCCACTGAAGTTTGTTGACCATAGCTACGAAGATGTCTCTTGGCTTTGTCGGCTTTCCTGCACTTTGTGATTTCTTTCGCGCATTCAATAACAGCAAATGGGTATAAAATCTACTTGATAAGCTCTCCGTCATAGGCTCAACTAACATGAAGATATGACATGCTTACTCCAGTGCCGATCTTAACTACGTTCGAATGAATGGAGTTCTTATTAGCTACCAGCTCGCAAACCATGAAACAAGCCCTGCTATTTGGGTCTCTGGTCATTTGCTCAACCGCAATAGTGATATAGACTGCCTAGGCACAGCTCTTCAGTCCGGCCAGTGGCACCTGACCATTTTACCATAGGGCCGCCTCTGCATCACCATCTTACTGGATTCATTTGCCGTACTTGAGTTCCAACAGCTATTTGCGTGCTGATGTCCTTTTCGCCTGGTAGAGATGCGGAACCGAATCATGGTGCATGGATGTTCGGACATATTCGCCTGTTGAACTAGTGCACTCTTGAGGACAATTGAACGAAACGGGATGGGGAATAATTGAGAACACGCAAAGATAGGAAGCGTTCATCAAAGGGACATGTTTAGATTAATATATCTTTAACTATGGAAATGCGGCAAAAGGCTTCGTCAGCCACAGCATTCTCCAGCCGGCATCAACATCTCCTTGTCCCCATGGCGCTCTGTGCCCGGTATGATCAGATCACTGAGGAGACGGTCTATTTGTGCTCATCAACAGAAGTGACTCTGTTCCAGGACGCCAGAAAATTCCCGAAAGTCACGTTTCTGGCCCTGATTTCTCCTGTCATCCCGGTCTGTTGAAACGAATCCCGAATTTGCGTGAGATCGAGGTTGCCATAGGATTGGATCCAGTCTTGAATACTTGGCAACACTTGGGTGGCATCAAAGTTCTTCTCTGTACCACTGAATACAGGCTCAACTATGTTTGGTTTAATGTAGGAACCGGGATCCTCATGACTTCTAATGTACCGGTCAAAAATCAGCCAGATAGGGTGCGCATCCGCGACGGCATCGACTACCAGGACATATTCAGTATCGATTGAGTAGATGCCGGCCGTGTCCTTGTATCGTCTCCGTAACTGCCCGATCGGCAGTACGATGGAAGGAAGGGGTAGACCAGCTGCTGACGGTTTGGGGGTCTCGCCTTCGTGGAGAGCAGCAAAGATATTGGACTGACTGGTAAACTCAAGACACAACAGGCCCGGATGATCGCTGGGAACATAGGATGAGAAAGCGGACGGCTTCGTCGGTGGTACATCATCCACGGTCATAATTCCAGGAAATGATGTCACAGTAAAGGCTGGCTCACCGTTGGTAACCAGATCGAAGTGTGGGACGTTATTGGTGGCCAAGTCCATGCGAAGGTTGACGACAGCAGAAGGGTCTGAAAAGTCAACTGTGGTGAGACTCTGAAGCCATTCCTTTGGTGTCTGACACGGGGCCGTCATCTCTACCAAGCTGCTGCCGTCTCCGGTTCCGTTCTTCAGCATCTCGAAGCAGGCGGCACGGCGGGCTCAATTAAGATATTAGCGAATGGGACTTGTTGCAGAATATTGACGGAAACTTACCGGTTTCCAAAGGGTCATCAGGGACATGTCTGCGGTATGCAAAATCAGGGTCTTCGATAAGGATTTCAATCTCCTCATTGCCGTCATCAGAAGTCATTTTGGCATCCATGAGAATTTCTAGATCCTAGATGAACGCAACACTTTATTGCCAGTTGATGATGAGTAGTTGAAGAAGAAGACGATCTTGATGTTGGGAGGTCGATTGTCTCATAGGCGAGTCTGGCTGGATAGGCGATGCAAGGTGGGCATGGGACAGTGGCCCAAATAAAAGTTAATGGCAGAAAAGCTCTCTGTACCGAGGATGCAGGAAGCATGAAGTTGAGAAGGAGAGGGTTGAGATGTGAAAAGTACTTGGTCACTGCACCAGCTCGTTTTCGACCTGGCCTTGGGTGGGGCCACAAGCGGGCACGTCGGTACACGCGACATTCACCTTGCTTTCTGCCGAGTTCTGAATGACCGAAGAAAAGACCCCGAAAGTCAGAGAAGTTCAAAGAAGGTGCCTAGGTAAGGGGTTTACTTGGGGACAAAAGAGTCTGCTACCGCGACTCATAAGGTCTCGAATATTCAATGAGATATCACGGATGTCCAAGGAGGTTGAAGTGGCTCAAGTGGTGGATAACTACATTGACGTCCAAGAGGTGTTCTTTTAAGTCTCTTCCAAACGTGTGTCCTGGGAAACCAAGGGAATGTCTGATCAGGAAGAGAACACGCTTGGATCAATTTGTCTCTACCTATGCAATGCGCCGCAGGGCTTTGTCCATCAAGTGACCGTTCATCAGGACATGATCAACATCTATCTGATCCTATGGCTCTCCATCTTCCTGGAAGAAAGATTTCACCGCCATGAAAATAACCTATTTGTTCTCCAGAGCCGCGAGATCCTCTGATGTTGCGTTCCTGACCTTGACTTCTCCAACCATCCCTGTCTTCTTAATCGGCTCCTGAAATTGGGCTGCACTCAGCGTTCCATAAGTTTCAATCCAATCTTTGATACTTAGGAAAACTTGAGCAGCAACAAAGTTCTTTCCCAGCTCGAAAAGACCAAAGGAGCTCTCTTTGGGTCGGTGACATCCTTGAACTCGTCAAATCTTTGATATCGATCGTAGATTAGCCACACAGCATGTGAAGTTCCAGCAGCATCAACAACCAGGATATAGTCAATGTCGATGTATCGCGGAATGCCGCGCGCTGTCATGAATACCTTTTGCAGTTGACCGATGGGCAATACCAGAGACGGTAGGGGTTGGGAGTGGCAATGTCCTAGGCGAGGAGTGCTGGGATCCTCGAGCTCGATGCTAAGAGAGACCAGGGCTGAGTGAGCGCTAGGCTTCTTGGTTGGCTCAGGATGCAAGCTTAAAGCTCCAGGAAATGCACAGACGGTAAAGGTAACTTCGCTGTCAGTGACCAGATCGAAGTCATCCATGTTATCGGCAGTCAATGCATAGCTCAGGTTCGTGATGCCGACAGAATCTGCGAAATTTGCTACACTAAGCTTCTGAAGCCATTCTTTTGGTGACTGGAGCGGTGATACGATATCTATAGCCGATACTCTCTCCAAAAAGGGAATCAGGCTGTTGTTTGTCCCTGCTAGTTTCTCTTTCTAGCCTCTCGTTATAGTTGCCTGGAGATCCTGCCGGTCATGTTAGTAAATGGAAGCTGCGCTCGAGTATCAGGAGGGGGCTTCTTACGATCTGTATGATCTCCGCATAGCGTTGATCCGATATCTCATCGGCAGCCATTGAAGCTGTGAGCCGGATGTGGTTTCGCAGTCAGACTTGTGGCTGGGAGCTCAAATCAGCACAGAGACGTTGGAGCTTAGAAGTGAAATACGAACAAAACAATGTTCAGAACATCAAAGGAAGCAACTGGGCCCCCCCTAATCCGTTGCTGTAAGAGAAGTTGAAAGATGAAATTCGTTTGCAGGACGCTGAAAGTCACAGTCTGTTGTGAATGCGAGGTCTGTTATATGTATGAGGGAAGAAACTAGCTCGGGGCCCAAGCGGGCAGGCTACATCACAAGGGATGTGTGGGCCTCAGGCACACATATCTCAACACAAATCCCTCTGACTCATTGACGAGATGAGACAGATCATGCTTCGGCTGGACATAGGTGGACTTGATCCGGGAAGAACCACGTTTAATCACCCGGTGACACAACTTTACAACGTTCTTCTCTGAAGAGTTCAAGAAAGTCCTGGCTCACTATTCGTGGAGTTCCAAACGCCGAATGGAAGATTCAGGATGTCAGTTAGAGGTAAAGCAGGATAAAGTGCGTGGGAGCCCATCGAGGCAAGTAATCTCAGAAGGCCGCGCACCACTATTTCACGCTAATTAGCATTTGTTCATTGACTGAGTTAGCTGCCCTTTGTATTGAAGTTATGTTCAAGTCACTGTGATTCCTTGTGCATCCATGTCCCTCCTGATATCAAACCGACACCAGAGCCTGATAATCCCAACTCTGATTGCTAGAGGAGTTGTAGTAGATGTTCTGTTCGGGTTTGGCTTCAGCATTGGAATAAGGTCGCAAAGAAGCTCATTTGACTCAAGGGTCGTGGGAGCGGCTGCTAATTCGGCCGCTTGCTGAACAAGAGGCTCACTTGTGTACAAGCAGTCTTTCCAAGAGAAAACATTCGCCGTAAGCGCGCCTATCATATTCAGATAATATTTAGTGGTTGAATAGGAACCTTTGAGTGTCCTCATCCATCACCCATGTTCGCACCCAAAGCCCTTGTGGGAGTACTCAACTACAGAGACCTGCCTAATGCAGAAATGAGAATTCCCGGAGCCTCGGAGCCTTTTCAAGCATAAAGACAAGCTTGATCGTGGTGACTTCCAGCAAAGACTGACTTCCACCAATGGCCGCTTGATACTGACACACTCTGGTCTTGGTAACAGTTCCCTTATCCGTCGACATTTGATATGACTGGAGGAATTAATGACTGTGATCACCTGGATACCACCTGGACAGCGCCCCCGCATGCAACGCTGGGCTTTGCAGGGAATGATGCATGCACTTAAACTTGGCATCATGGAACAGTGAGAAAACCTTTTTAGATAGACTGGTGAAAAGTATAAAGCCTTGCGACATGCCTTGTTGATATCCATTCAATGATTTACAGCAGGGAACCGTCTTCAACAAAATTCATCATGCATTTCCCCAGCGCAATCGCTCTTCTTACAGCCTTGCCCTCGGTCCTGGCCTGTAAGGGCTATACTGGGGGCCTTCCCAAGCATACGGGAACGAAAACTCTCGGTTCTCCTCAGTACATTAAGAAAGGTCAGACTTTTGACGCTGGATGGGTCAAGTATGATCGTGGGGTGAAGTGTACAGGCCAGTCTGAAGGAGGTAAGTCACGATAGCATTAGTACTAGTAATCTCCTGGCCATCACTAATCCTTCCCTTCAGGTGAGAAGGACACGGTTTTTGTACTTGAAGACGGGGCCAAGTTGCGAAATGTCATCATCGGCGCCAATCAACGCGAAGGCGTGTATTGCCTCGGATCCTGTACGCTTGAATTCGTGTGGTTCGAGGACGTCTGCGAGGATGCCATCTCCATCAAGGGCGGCGGTACGGCCAACATTATTGGCGGCGGAGCCTACAAAGCTGCTGATAAGATCATTCAGCATAACGGCTGTGGACACGTGAACATTATCAACTTCTATGCCAATGATTACGGCAAGGTATACAGGTCTTGCGGTAACTGCAAGGGTAACTGCCGACGCTCCGTGCATATGGAGGGCACCACTGCCGTTAACGGTGGGGAGTTGATGGGCATCAACACCAACTTGGGCGACAAGGTAGGCATCTTGATCCAGTAGTAACCAAGTGACTAATGTATTATAGGCCACTTACTCCAACAACTGCTACCCCAAAGTCCAATGTCAGGGCTACAATGGTTGTGATAAGGGTAACGGCGCTTGTGAGCCGACAAAGGCTGGCCTCTGCTAAGCGTATGAGTAACCGCCTCCAAATAGTGCCTATTGTGAATTTCTGCCCCAATTTTGACCTCAGAAATATTGACTGAAGATTACGAGAATCTCGCTAGCGGATTGAAAGGTGCTGGTGGATGATCTTCTGACATAGATGTATCGTATAACACGAATCAATACTCCACGATTTAATCTTTCTTTTCCGTGTTCCTACTCAGTGATTTTGAGTTTGACACCTTTCGGCCACGTCATGCCCCCCCCCCCCCCTACCTGAGCACTACGAGAGTGTTTCAACGTATGGCGCTGTGTTAACCTGAAGCTGAAGTTTCGTGATAATTCAACTGCTTTCTCAAGGAATTGAGAACATAATAATACTTGTTTCTTTTTCTTTTTATGATATTTTCAGACTATTAAAATACTTATACATAGCTAAGGCAAGTATCTGTCCCGAGAGTAAAAGCCCTGGATCTTTATGCAGACCAGGTTCTCCCCGACGAAATCGATAACAAACAGCTCACACAAGCTACGCCCAAAGCAAAGAAAAGCATCTGTCTCATCTTTCATAAGACTCCATTCTCTCTTTGAACACGGTTCGCTTACCTCTGACGGAGATAGTAGGGGCAAGGCTCAGATAGTTCATCCAAATAATCAAGACACCTGCGTCCGTTCAAAGTGTACCACACGCTCTTCCATGTGTCCAGCAATTGATGTTTCCATTTGGGATCACCTGGGCGTTCTTGTTCCACTTTGATCCATCCAGTAGGGGGAGTGGTTCCCTGTCGAACAATTCGGAGCTTTGCCACAAACCTCGGCGTATGGTCTTCGTTAAAGAACTTCGCGTTCATTCTTTCCAAAGGGACCCTTGACAAGGGGCTGAACTTCCTTCCATGAAAGAGGGCCGAAATACACGTCCTTGGTCTTTTCAAAGTACTGAAAACTGGCCCAATAGCCGCCAATAGCCCCGGGACTGTGCTCGTATCCCCAATGGCCCACGTATGGTATGGCTTCTTTGAGAATAGGAGCATCTGGATGCATATATGGTTTTTCTGAGCCGTTGAAGTGGCTGTCATGGGATCGTCCTTTCCAGCTGGGTACTGGATAGAGGCCAGTGTTGAATTGCCATTTGATGCCAGTATGAGCAGAGTCTGGGACGTCAGTCTGAGTTCTGACGCGTTGAAGACCCTCTATCATCCAATATCCAGCCACGTTGGGGAAGATCACAGAGAACTCTTCGAGTTTCGGGAGCTTCTCGAGATCTAGGGCTTCACCGAGAGGACTTTCGAAACGCCACATAGTGTCGCGGTCCGTGGCACGCCTGTAGAAGGACATCTTTGAAATCGAGAGTAGTTTTCGTACGGGAAGCACAGATATACCAGTGGCGGTACGAAAGTCTGGGAGGCCCATGTCGAAGACTCGCAGTGTATCAATGTCCAGGCTCATCCGAAACACAGCACGTTGATCAACAACTCCTTCAATATTCTGCTCCGCGATGGCAAACCTATACGTCAATCTTGATGACAACTTCAGTGCAAGAATGGAATCCTCCCATGTCGACTGCAGCTTTGAATACCTCCGTAACTCTTTGGGTCGATTAAGCAGGGTTGGTGTAACTTTAGGTGAGCTTGCAAGCTCAACGATTCGGTGCTGAATTTCTCGTTGTAGTCTAATAATGAAGGATCGGGCGACTGCTGAAACCTTGCTATCTTCAACTCAAGGGGGTTCAAACCTGCCCACGGAATATCCCAACCACGGAGCCTCAGCTTCGGTAGGACTTATACTGAGAGGATCCCTATATCGTTTCTCGTTCATCCCGTCAGACCTCTGCCGAAAGAGGAAGTGCTGAAGAATTAAGGCTCGATACAAATTGTCAAGAATGTATTCCCCAAACGCCTTTTCATCATTCGGGCTTGGTCGAGGAAACCCAAGAGGGAAGCGGCGGCCATACGTATCCGTAGAGTGGTAGGATCCATCTTCAGGCTAATCGACAGGTGCAAAGACGATGATTTGAACAGCATGAGGAAGTATAAATAACGGGCGCCGCAAATACTCCTCACGCTCGACGATACATCCAGGGGGGACCGGTATATTAGTCAGGATCAGCTTCGGCTCGGTGAGAAGTGTAGCCAGAGTCGCAAGCCATTCGCGTACGGCAGTATTCTCCCGAAAGAATTCGAGGAGACGCATTGGCTCGTTTGTATAAGGAGATAGTTCTGAGCGCAGCCTGACACTGTGTACCTTCTGATTCTGAGTATGGTCAATAAGATCTTGATTCTGCGCGCTCAGGAGCAAAGCAAATGAGGTATCGGAATACGTATTGATCTTGTCCTTTTCTCGTCTACCATGGTAGTGCATGATATCAATGGCTGGACCAACAATATCTGGTACAACAATGTCCACGTACGAAAGAAAGTCTGCTTCGCTCGCGAAAGACAAATACTTGGCTGCACATGTCACAGATATCTCACCCTGGACCTCGTATTTTTGAGTCTTCAACACCCGAAGTCCTGCTGGTACATGCCCTGGCACGTTCCATGGTATCTTGCTGTTTGGGGGGTGCACGATAGAGTAATCGGAGTTGCGGTGCCACTCCGCAAGCTCCCGACTCCGGCGCGCGATGCTGCCATACCCGACAAACTCTGCACCCATCCTCTCGATGTTCTGCGGGAGGACCTTATGAACGTGCGCGTCGTGTAGCTTCTGAAGTAAGGGTACTGAACGCTTAATGGTTAGCTTTGGTCCCTCAAATTGTGACATCGTTACAGGATCGTACTAATGTGAGTGGACAAGAGCCCAGGATACTGGAACGTTGTGTGAGACAGATCCGGATCTGGTGGGCCTATGTGGCTTGCGAGTGATCATTCGATGTGGTGGATGAGTCGTGATGTTGAGTGGCAATGATATGGGCTATGGGACGACTCGGAGCTGATAGACTGAGTGGAGGGAAATGGGTCGGGAGACGAGATGACTGCGAGGTTGATTCGGAATGTTGAATAACAGCGGCATCGGTCACGGAGGGGGTGGGAGACCATAGATGGTATGAGAGGGACGAGTGGTCGGACAGGTGCGTGGTTGAAGATGAGGTTGAGAGTTAGGAGGCGGGAGAGATTAAGTGGGAGATAGGAAGAGGTGAGATGATGGGTCTTGGCGGATGGAAGGCACAGAGAATGTCTTTGGGCCATCCGCTGCGATTATTTATTATGAGTGGCTACTGCCCTCCTGATCGACGGCCCGGCGTCTCGACTCTCAGTGCCCGAGACTCAGAGCCCTAATGACGTTGAGACTAGGCAAACAGCGTCGGAATTTCGACCTCCACTGGCTCTGTGCGCCTGTATAAATCCTGTGGTACACATGCTAGCCTCCGTCAATGCTTCTCGCGGGTATGAAAACGGTTCACATACCGCAGTCTTCCTCCCCAGGTGACCGTGGCCGAGCACTGCATTGACCTCTGCCCAGTCAGAGGGCCCCAATTGTGTTTGTCAATGAACATCTAACGGCACTGGAAGGCAATCCCATCGACTTTAGTTCCGCTGGGACCGACGGACTATGCCTAGTCAGCCACCATCAACATGGCCCAAGGAGGTAGATACCGACGGAGAGATTTGATGTGTATGAAACGGCCTCCTAAGCTCATTATAAGCTGGCACGGACTGAATCACATGGAAGTGTAGCAAATCAACAATGGTGTACAGGCGAAGAAGAAAGGGGCGGCGGTGTTCTAATCATATGGTATGTACATGACATCGGACAAGGACAATAAGTTTAGGAACGAACCTAAAGAGAGTACTAGTTTGCCAGAATGATCTTCCTTCATCTTCCTCACACTATAGATAATTAGAAGCACTGCTGTTGGTCTGCAGTTGGTGTAATGAACCGACTCTTGTATAAGCATGTTCATCATCTGACTCTCTAATGTAATATCACGCCTTACCTGCGTCTCACCTCTGTCCTTCTATCCCAGCATGTTTTGAGTCCACTCTAGGAAGGATTGACAAGTCCCTACCGGTAGATTACGGCTCATGTATGGCGGGTCCGAATTGATGCCCATTATTTACTGGGAAATCTCCAATTCCCCATATGATTTGAAATGGGTCTCTTCAAAACATGTTGTCACCATGATTGAGTTTCCAAGTGGCAAAGCTCTACAGCAATTTCTTTTTCCTTTTCCTGGTTCTACCTATAATAATACTATTCATTTCCTAGACCCCAATTATATATGTTCTGGATATTGTAACTGTCAAACTCTATAGCCACAGAAACGCGTGACAGCCAGATGCTCAATCAGTCAGCTCTGTTGACGGCGATTGCATTGAAGGCGAAACCACAGGAAAGGGGAAGTTTGATTCGGCAGCACGTTTCTAAGCTCCTGAGACATTAATCTATCTCTGATGGAGGCTGTAAGAAGGGACCGGACTTGGCTCCTCCTGAATGGTTTTCAACGTATAGCGCACAGCGTTCTATGTCTTCAACAGTTGGTGTCTCCAGGCGGGATCTGAATCATCAGCTTCCTGTACTTTGATCCACCCTTTTGGAGCGGTCATACCCTGTCGGACAATCCACACCTTAGATACAAACTGCGGGGTGTGGTCATCAAACAGAGCTTTATTGCCGTTCTCTCCATAGGGACCCATAATCAAGGGCTCGATGTCAGCCCATGAGAGAGGGGCGAAGTAGACTTCCTTGGTTTCGTGAAAGTATTTGAACCCAGCTCAAAGTCCTCCAACTATTCCGGGACCTCGCTCATATCCATATTTCCCGATATAGGGGATACTCCCAAGTCGGTCGGATGGGTCACCACCGTCAATATGGTTGTTGTCACAAAGGCCTCGGCCTATCGGAGATCCCGCTGGTATTTCTGTGTCGAGTCGCTCTGCGTTGTAATAGCGGAAGAAGTTGAATAGCCACTTGGTGCCAATATGAACTATAGTTCCATTGTCAACTTGAGGTCTGACTTGAGGAAGTCCATCCATCTTCCACTCCTGCCTCACTGCTGGAATTATCAAAGAATACTCGTCTAACTTTGGAAGCCCGTCAAGCAACAAACCAGGAGCGCAGTGACGGCTGTTGTTACAGAAAGACTCAAGGGCATCCTTGGGATGATAGCGACTATGATAGTCCTCTATGAAGAGGAGCTTTCGCACAGGGAGTGGGGCGCGATGGCCACGTCTATCATAGAAGACTGGAATGTCTTGGTATCCTGAGACGAAACTCAACTGACACGTGACCTGTCACGGACTGCCGACTTTTGTCGAGGCTTTATCAGTCCCCTCAGCTCCCCCTCAGCCCTTGATCAGCCCAGATCGGCCCTGCTCACCCCTTTGGCTGAGTAGTGCCGCTCCTGTTTCTTTAAAGTTAATAATATTATATAAATTATGCTTCTTGATAAAAAAGAAAATGCCTCTTTAGTTATATAAAAGGATGGATAAGTTAGGGTAATCTTAAGATAGTAGGTAGTTTTATTATATTATTAAATTTCAACTTATAGAGCTGTTTTTAGGGGGGTTAAATCTAGAATAATTAATAGCCAACCACTCTTTAAGCCTTTGCCTTTAATTGACCGACGTAATAACCTTATAAGTTATTCTTAATAGTAACAGTTTTTATTTAACTTAATTCCTTAAGGCTCTTTTAGTTTCCTCTCTTTTATATAAAAGCTTCCTATACACATAACCTATACAGAAACAGCTAATCACAAAAGGAGCAACTACCCAGTTTCCCACAGCCTCTTATTTACAGCTGGCGATATCCAAGTTGCCTCCCGTAACAGGAATATCCTTGCAGCCTTGAATCCTGAAACTCTTCATTTTCTTCGCTTCTTTACTGGTATTCTTTGACCACTTTGTGGGCCATAAGTCGCCTTTGTCAGCGGCGGTCGCGGACCCAAGTTTCTTGCCCCGACAGCCAATGTCGCTATGGATTGAGACGGAGCAACGGGTCCAAATGAAGCTGCAGAACTCAAAAGAACCAACGCCCTTCGAAGTGATGGCCTTGTCGAAATTATAGCAGTCGTTATCTCCGACACTGCTGTGGTAGTGGCGTTTCTTTCCGTGCTGGTCTTTTCCGGTCCAGACTGTAAAGCTCCATGCGTCTGTGCCTGCGATGGCAATTGTGGTGAATGTAAGGAGCGAAGCGAGCTTCATGTTGGATTGATTGTCTGGTTGTGATTTGAAATGATTGGATGTGTTTGTGAAAGACTGTGTTGTATTGCAAATATTGCCAGGCGTGACGCAGCTATTATATACTTAGCAGTGGTCTAAGATCGACGAAGATCTACAGTCATCATCGGATGAATTTCTCAGCTCAGTCATATCAAGTACTGCAATTTTTCATATGCTCATTCGATGGTGATCTTGTACACTCGAGAAGTCCTTTTGTCGCGCAGAGCTCTGGGGGAGGAATTACGGCCCCTTGCACTTAACCATGCAGTGGGGGCATCGAAATGGGGCGTAGTCGATCCTTCATTGCTAAACATAAGGCGCATAATGTTCGATGAAGCTAAGCACAGGCTTGGAGCCAGGACTCGGCGACTGTTTCCATCGAAAAAGGCACGGTGGTAATAGTTTCCCCCCCCCCAACCTCCTCCTGCACACTCCTCCACTCCTAAGTCCTGATTTTAGACGAAAGTATTCAGAGCACTCTCTGCCCGGTTTCGTCTCAGATGTTAGCATGTGACCCCGCAAGGGGTTTAGACAATTACAGTACATTCACGTTGAGAAATGTCACAAGCTCCTACTGGCCAGAAGAACATTGTGCCCAGCTAACGGCGCAACGGAGTTTAAGTGGGCCAATGTCAACCAATAGTGCTCAAGCACTGGTGTGAAGTAAGACGACAGTCCAGTAGTCACGGATCTTCACAAGACTCTCTCTCCGTTTCGGGCATTCTGACTCTTGCATATGTACTGGGAGCTCCTTGGTCAGCTCCGCCATAAAATTGGGATCAGCGGTGATTTCGTCAAAGAAACTGCATCCACAAAGTGCACCAGCGAGATTTGGAAGTCATTCTCCGTACCTTAGTTTCTTCCAGCCTATCCAGTAGGGAAGGCCTATTCAGAAGACGGCCTTTCGTCAGACAGCCTGACCTGATGTGTATACGATGTATACGAGTATGCATAGCCTCAGCATGTCTGCCTGATTCAGTGCGTCGATCCCGCCCCCTTACTCACTTGGCTGCGCCCCGCTCTTGCTCCTCCTTCCTTAGTTGGCTTGTAATGCGATTTCTACCGTCGTTGTTTTTACCCTTCCAAGCCACTCATGCCCCTGTAACCCCAACCTTTGGCTGAACTTCTATCTAATAATAATAGTAAACCTAATTATGACACAAAGTAAAGCCTATTAATTTAAACACGAGCTCTTATGCTTTATTTTCTTGAATATCTTTCCTATTTTAGCCATTGGTTTAATTCCCTGGCCCTTTCTAGATACAACGTGATGACCGAAGGTGGAGCCCATTTCCAACCGCCAATCGAAGAACTCTTTGGCCCGCTCATGGGTCAGTCTAAGCAGGGATGATTATGCATATCAGGTTCCGATTCCCCGTTGTCGTTATTGTTACCAACGCGACAGCTTGGTAAGGCTGCAGCAAACAAGATGAGATGGGAGTCCATTGCAGTTCGTGAAGCTCGACTGGAGCGGGATTGTCTAATATTATCCGCTATGCCCAGGCATCATCCGTTGCGACCAATATAACAATATAAGCCCTAGTCCCGTTACCTCTGCAACGGGGGCCCTCGTTTTTGGGCGTCATTTGGTCCAGCGGTCTTAGCAACATCATCCTGCCCTGCGCTGCGGCTGAACGTGGGACTCCACTATATATATTTCAGGGGTTAAACTATATTCCTCCACACAAGCCGCTAACGTGGATGATGATCAATGGCATTGCTCCAACCCCGGGCTTGAGTTGCAAACCCTGGCAGCAATATGTTTGTTGGTGACCTTATCTGCGCGGCTAAATTATTTCAGTTGCTACAACCACGGGGCAATAATGGTTCCGAGCTTACATTGGAGTATTTGTAAAAAATCTCACTGGGAAGGACAGTAGAAGCTGGCTAAGTCAGGAAGAAAAAGGAGAGCAACGCCCCAGAAAACCTCCATCTCCATCACTGTGATACACCATCCTCGCTTAAGCACCACCTCAAGCGACACTCTGCTTCCTTCACACTTTTCAAAATGAAGTTCTCTGCCGTTATTGCCTTGCTCCTTCCCCTCTCCGGCGTCCTCGCTTCGCCAGTCACAGACTCTGGCCCTATTGGCATCGCAAGAGACGAACATGCCACAGGAACTGAGCCCTTGAGCGTCGATCAGAGCGAAGCTGATTTGGTGGGTCGTGACATCTTTTCACGCTCCACTAGGAAGTGCAAGATCGTCAACGTCTCGAACCGCGCCTTCTGCCGCAGTGGACCTGGCACCAACTATCCGATCAAGTACTCGGTGTACAAGGGCCAGGAGTACAAGTTTGATTGCTACAAGAAGGGAACTTGTCATGAAGGCAACTGGTGAGTTACTATGAACCTGTCAACAACGGCATTACGTGTCTGATGGTCGTGGTCTTGTAGCACTTGGGACCGCCTCCCGCATGCTGAAGGGTATTGCTACGTGTCTGGCGCCTACACCGACAGCCGATGCACTAAAGGTTCGTATATTCTCTTATCTTACACGCTGCTGGTAACGCGTGTTCGTTGCTAATCTTCTACCCATGATAGCCGCTCTCGGAAAGTGTTAGGTTGTTACTCTACTTAATCATATGCTGCAGTAAAAGCACATTGCAGGCTACTTCGTCCGAGGGAGGGCCCACAATGCCAACATCTTTGTTTCGACTAGCGTTGAAAGCAGCCACCAGTGGCAGGCCATTAGACAACAAACTACTAGTTAAGACTTTTACACACATCAGAAGTACACAGGGTCTATCTGCATAGCTGTCTAAATGCGGTTGCTTGTGATGATTTTTTTAGCCTCAATCCATTTAAGTCTCGCTTTATCTTCTTGAGACTGGACTTTCTGTGCGATAATGCTACAATGATGATACCTAAAACGAATTTCACTAGATTAATTAGGTGACTTGAAATCATTCACCATATCTTCGACAATCTTCACACTATAGCTAGCAAATGGTTTATTAGCTTATAGATTATAAATAATTATAAGAATAGCTCCTGTATAAAAATAGTAAATTAGGTCTTACTTTTAGTAAATATAAGTAATAAAATATATTTATTTTACTTTTATAAATATTGGCTTAAGTCGATTTGCCTCTTTAGCACCACCTTAACATTCAATCTCAGGGTTCTTTTTCTTAGCCTAACGTGTTTCATTTAGATTAAAGGTTCTCGGACTTAATTGTGCCGATTGCGGGGGGGGCTGACTGCCAACGTCGAGCCAGAGATCTGAAAGCTCATAACCTCCTCTCTTCTCCCCTGAACATCATTCTTAGACGTTCAAGTTTGACCTCAAGCTTTGGATGTGCAACAATTCGCTTCCGATGTGATAATGCCCAACATGGATCCAGCCCAGCGTCAAGCAGAAATTGGTGTACAATGCCAGGTATATCAACCTCTGATCCATCAGCAGACAAGAGCTCTTCGAGTTCATCCATCGGCTGACTCCGATGTCGAGATTGAATGCGACCTGTTCACGATTGACCTCAAAAAGAAATCAGGCGCAACAGTCGCAGGAAACTCTAAGAAGGCCGGGTACGAGGCATTGTCGTACACTTGGGGGGATCCCGAGCCAACCAAGAGAATCTTGGTAAATGGGCTACCGTTCTGGATCTCTGCGAATCTCTTCGCGGCGCTGAGACAACTTCGGCTCCCGGAACGACCCCGACTGTTGTGGATAGATGCTATCTGCATCAATCAAAACGACCTAATTGAGAAAGCAGGCCAGGTGGGGATGATGTTCAGCATCTATCTCAAGGCGTACAGGGTCGTTGTCTGGCTGGGTCAAGCGACTGATGATGACGAATATCTCTTTAACCTGCTCGAGACCTACGGCAGGGAGGGTATGGGTGGCATTCGTGGAGCGGTGGAGGACTCAAGAGCACGGAGAGCAGCTACCGAGCTCGTCGAGACCAAGCCATGGTTCCAGCGGACTTGGACCCGACAAGAGGTACATGCGGCTTATAAAGTCCACGTGGCCTGTGGAAGCCGGGAATGTTCTTTCGAAGACTTTCAGTTCGTTATGGATCGCCTCCTCCCAGACATGGATGAGATTCGGGATACGTTCAGACCCCATCGTGATCCTCGGGAACGAGCCTTGAGCGCTAGGAGAGCATACGTCTTCTTCAAACATCATTGCGAGAGCGACATGTACACTGAGGGAGGCGGATTCCATCAAGCCTGGTTCAGGATGATTATGCGAAGCAGTCTATATGAAGCGACTTTGCCACAGGACAAGGTCTTTGCTGTCCTGGGAATCATTAGAGAGATTACCAAGGAGGCCTATGACGTTACGGAAGGGTTCCCGGAGATTGATTACTCAAAATCAGTTTCGACAGTATTCGAAAGCTTCCAGAAGCACACAATCAACATCAGCCAAACTCTTGCCAGTCTCCAGATCTTTTACGACAGAGACGCCATCGGACAGGACTTGCCATCCTGGGCTATCGATCTGCGCCAAAACGTTACCCGCTTGATGCTTCGATTCGGCGTATTCCACTTTGACATGCCCTATACGGCGCCTCCAGTGCAGGCATATGATGACTATGGGCTTTTGCGTCTCGAGGGAGCCCGAATTGGAGTTATCGCCTCGACAGAGAGTCCTTGGCAAGGTGGAATGCACCGGGAGTTCAACTCTGAGATTTTGGGATCTTACTCTTCAGGGGTAGGACTGGAAAGCTGTTATTCGAGCCATGACTGGTGGATGCCCGATAATCAGGGCAACAAAGGCATCGAAGAGATATACAAAATTCTTGAGAAGCGCTGCTCCTACAATTGGGCAACCTTGGAACCTAGGACCAACGATGTCATCGAAGAGTACAATCTAACTCGACATCGCTGCCTAGTATTTGTGTCGCATCTGGTGCGAGAGGGAGATATCATGGTTCATCTGTCAGGTGCCGAGATGCCTTTCGTCTTGCAGCCAGGTACAGAAGCAGGACGCTTTAGCTTTCTAGGTCCAGCTATTATCGCGATGGGAGTGGTGAGGAAACTAAAGGACAGGGATATGTTCACATATGCCTTTCCTCGCCGCGGAAGTGGTTGCGATGTTGACTCGCCCGAGAGCTTTGTGCTCATCTAAGGCGAACTTTGGTATACTTTAACAGGTAGAAACAGAGCATCTCTTGACCTTTATAAGTAGGAGGATATAATCTTGATTTCATATTCATGTAACAGCCCATTGAAGAAGTTTCGATACATATGGCTAGAACATTCTCATGGTGCGGAGCAATCGTGGCCTCAAACTCGACAGGGTACTCAAAAGACCGGGTAAAAAGTCTGTTGGGACGTCAACTGCTTTGTCGCCCCGCACGACTTTGCCTATCTTGTAAGTCCTATAGTCTGCATGATTTTAAGAGATAGACTAGTTTCGGCTAGGAACCGGCCTGGGCATATGCGTCGTCCGAGTCCGAACACATCTTGTCTCGGGTCTGGCTCTAGCGTTCTAATAGCTTTGCTATCATCTGCGCTCTCGCTCAAGAACCGGAAGGGGTTGAAAGATAAAGGAACTTTATATACAGTTGGGTCATGACTGAACTCCCTGCCAATTCATTTCAGTCAACGGCTCTTATTTAATAGGTAAATACAGCATTTGTAATACTAGTCACCAGATATTAGGAATTAACATAGAAGCACTATGATAATGTAGATTTTATATGTAACATTCCTTATAGTTCAATGGGGCAGACAAGTTGGGACAACTGGAGGACTTGGCTAATAACTGATTGCCCAGGAGACAAACTTGGAAGAATTAACTATATCTACTAAGGCAATATATTTAAAGGCATCTAAATAGTTATAAGATATCTATAACGTACACAATAAGCAAGCAGGATAGATAAGTAAGTAAGATAAAAATCTTAACCTTCTTAAAATAAATTATAATAAAAATACAATAGACTATTTAATTAATTAAAATTAATTACTATAATTATTACTAAATGCCTTTAGAACTACCTAATAGATCCTTATATTATACTTAATTTTACTATATATATTATATTATTAAATATTTAGCCTAATTAATCTTCTTTAATTACTACTTCTTAATAATTTAACTAATATTTATATATTTATATCTATTTAATTAATTAAATTCTAACCTTTTTATATAATTAAGCTTTCTCTATTCTATAAATATATCCTTTTTACTTTATATTACTAGCTAAATATATTATTTACTTTATAAAGCTTTTAATTTTTAGCCTTTAATAAGACAGTCTTTTATATATTCCTTATAACTGCCTTTATAAAAGACTAAAGAGCTTTAAGGATTAACTCTAGAAAGTTACTATAATATCTTTTAATTTAGCCTTAAAGGTATTTAAACTGTAATCTAGCCTTAAGGACTATTACTAAAGTCCTTAAAGTCTAAGCTTAAGCTTATTAAACTACCTTTTTAATAGGTATTAAAGTCTATAGCTATATATTAAGCTTTAAGATTATAACTTTAAGATTAAAAGAAATAAGTCTAGCTCCTTTAAAACCCCCTTTAATATTTAACTTAATTATAGTCTTTTAAAAGGTAATATAAAAGGCTGTTACGATTAAACTTGGAAAGGCGCTTACGTTATGTGCCCCTTATATTTCCTTGATTAATAAGCAACCTAGTTATGTATGCTTACTATATAATTATAGTAATTGCCTGCAATTATTTAGTAATTAAAATACTTACTAGTGATTAAGGGCCGATTACCTAGTGATTATAACTACTAAATTGTGATTACTATTAGTATATAGATTATATTTACTAGCACTTAAATAGAACTTAGTTAACTAACTATTAATAAAACTTTTTTATATTAATAAGCCTAATATATATTATTTAATTATTAAGAGATATAATATTAAGCTAAGCTTAGTATATATGCCTTATATTTCTATAAATATAAACCTAATATAGACTAGTTTTCCTGTTTAAAACTATAACTGTTATATGTTAATAGCTCTTATTTAGTATATACTGTATATATATTAAGTAATACTATACTGTTAAGATATCTAGTAATGCTAGTATTTCTATACTGCCTTATACTGGAGTATTATTTAGTAATGCTAAAATGGCAGCTGAAGTTTAATAGCTTTATAATACTATTTGTAACTTGCAGGCGCAGATAAGCTTATAACCTACTATGACTAATAAAGGAGGCAATTATAAGTACTGCAGAAGGGACCCTAGAGAAGCATTTAAGCTGCTTAAGCCAGAACTGTTTAAAGGATAGGTAAGTAATATAATTCTATTTCTTACCTAAATGAAAGGATACTTCTAATTGTTTCCTAATAGGCTGGATAGCCTTATAAAGAAGTTACTGTTTATTATATTACTAATTTAAGGAGATGTTAAAGACTGGTTTGAACCTATTATAAGGGACTATCTTGAGAATGAAGAAAACCTTTAGGATTAAGATACCTAGAATATCTTTAGAAACTAGGAAAATTTTAAATAAGCACTTAAAGATAATTTTAGAGTAGTTAATAAAGAATGATAGGCAGCAGCTGAATTGCTTATATTTTAATAGTATAAGTTATATATAGCCTATTTAGTTAAGTTTTAATAGCTAGCTGCTAAAACTTAATAGGATAATAACTTACTTATAGAAATTTACTACTAAAGTCTAAAAGAAGAAGTTAAGGATAAATTATATTTAGCTAATAGGCCTAAAGACCTAATTATATATATTACTATAGCAGTTAAAATTAATAAATAATAGTATAAATGTAGAAGAGAGAGAGCTAACTATAAAAGGGGAAATGATTTTAACCTTTACTACCTTAACTAATAATAAAATAATAATAACTAGGGTAACTCTTAAAACTAATAATAGTAATAAGGAAGTAACTGAAATAATACCTTATATAGATTATATAAAGGACTAATAACTCTAGGAGTTACTTAAATGGATAATGGAAATTGCAGACTATATAATATGTTTAAGTGTAAATATTATAACTGTAACCAGTTTGGATATATAGTATGGCAATATCTATAACCTAGAAAGCTATAAGACCTTAATTACAGTAAGTAAATATTAGGACTAATATAATAGCTTAAATCTTAGATAGCTATATAAACCTAAATACTAGGAATGACGTAAAGTAGATATAAAGGATAATTTAATAGAGAAAGTGAAATTATATAGTTAGAACCTAAAGAAAAAGGGAAACCAGAAAAGAAGAATAAGTTATATATTCTAGAAGAACTTAAATAGAAAAGAATCTAATAAAATAAGCTGTAAAATTAAAGATACTATAAATATATATAAGACCTAAAGAAGCAAGAATACTTTAATAAAAAATAAAGAGAATAAAGAAAAGAAGTAAATAGAAAGAAACTTAAAGAATTTAAGAAATAGCTAAATATAGAAAAACTATAAATATTAGAAGTTATTAGGGAAGGAAAAGCTATTATCCTTAATATAAAAGAGCTAGGCAAACTATCTAGACTGGTAGATAATATTTCTATTAGGATGATACTCTAAAGTAAGGAAGAATAATAGAAATAAGAGGTTAAAGTAAGAAATTAACTCTAATAGAAGAAATAATAAAGTTCTTGCAGTATAGGATATAGAGGTAAGAATGCCAGAATGACTGCTTAATACTTCTATTATTAAGATGAATAGATCTTATAGAAATAGAAGTAACCTTATGAAAAGAAGATTAATAAGGACGGTCTAAGGATTTATAATATATAGGATAATATCTATATATAAGGAGTTAGGGAATATTAGGATATGGAAATAGGAAGTAAGGTCTATATTAAGGCTTACTATACTAATGATACTTTAAACTTACTGTATCTAGAACCTATCTTTAATATATAGGATGATGTATAAATACTGCTAATATACCTTTAATATAATGAAATAGCCTAGGTTTTATGTAAAAACCATTAGTGTAAGTAATATAAGCTAGATAAAATAGATAATAACTGTTTTCCTATAACTATAAATAGAATACCTAATAATAAACCCTATTTAATAAATAAAATAGAAGGATATTTAATATACCTTTAGTATAACTATTTTAGAGTAGTAGAACTTTAATTTAGTATGGCACTTTATAGAAAAATATATAAGGTTAATAAATTAATATAAGGAATTAAAGAAAATATAAAGATTATTAAGGATATAGAAAAAGAATTTAATGATATTACCTAAGGAAGATATAAATATCTTTAAAAGGAACCCTTAATTGATAATACTAGCTTAGAAGATACTAAGGAAATTTAATATTAATAGGAGGCAGATGGCCTATACCTAATATAAGATATCCTATTAGGATAGAAATAATTAAGTAAATATAAGATTTTAGATAAGAAGTTAGAAGAAGAATACTGATAATAACTATTTAATAAAGAATTTCTTAACGACTGCCCTAATAGAGAAGGATATAATAATAGTAACTGCAAATAAACGCACCGAGATATATTGGGAAAAGTTATATACTATCTATAACCGAGCTATAGATAAGCTAATGAACTGGATGAGAATGACTTAGATTAATAAATATGCTAGGACTATATAAAGATTCTATACTATAATGCCTAGTATTAAAAGTTTAGATTAAGGGAAAATGGCTAAATGTTTAGATTAATTGCAGAGCTAAATAAAATTTTATTAACTTAAAAATAGTTATATAGTTAAAGCTATTATAGAGAAAGAAAAAAAAACCCTATCTGCTAATTAATGCAAAAGGATAATTATTTAATTATAATAATAGAATTATTAATTAAGAGATTGATTACCTTAAGGTCTTTATTTAAGGAAAAAATCAGGGAATAGATTTTAATATCCTTTTTCTAGATTAGGAAGTTAATATCCTTCTAGATATTAATTAGCTATAAAAGAAGAACCCCTATATTAACTAAAGGACTGGCTAAGTTACCTTTTCTAGTAATGCTAATAGAGATAACAGGATAATTATAATAAATAATAAGAGATCTTAAACCCTAACTAATAAGGATAGTATAGGTAAGCGTAAAGTAAAGAATTTACTACCTTTAATAGAAGTTAAGTATAAGTATATAAAAGGCAAGAAATAATAAAATTAATAGATTTTAGGGCTTTTTAGAATATAATTATATAGCCTAGATAAATAACTATAAATCTAAAAGGAACTTAAGAAAAAGGAATAGTAAGACTGACTTAAGAATATACTAGAAGAATACTATATTTATAAGAAACTGTTTAGCGAAGAACTTAAAATAAAGGTACTACAGTATAGCTGCTAGGATTACGAAATATGGCTTAAATTAAAAGACTTACTATTCTAGAAGATTTATAACTTTAATAAAAAGGAATTAATAATTTTAAAGGAATACCTAGAAATAGAACTGGTAAAAGGAAATATTAGGATATTTATATTATTAACAGGATTTTTAGTAATGTTTATTTTTAAGAAAAATGGGAAATTATAATTTATTGTAGACTATAGAAGGTTAAATGCCTTTATTATTAAGGATAGGACCTTACTTCTGCTTATTACGGAACTTAAGGACTATCTATAAGGCAAATAGATCTTTATTGCTTTAGACCTTAAGGGAGCCTATAACCTAATTTACATTAAGGAAGGAGATAAATAAAAAATGGCATTTAGAATTAAATTTAGACTTTTTGAATACTTAGTAATGCTATTTAGACTTATTAATATACCTATAATGTTTTAGTGGATAATTAATAATGTATTTTAATAGTATCTAGATATCTTTATAGTATACTATTTAGATAATATCCTAATCTTCTTAGATAATAAAGAAGAATATAAGGAATATATCTATAAGGTTTTAAAAGCCTTATAAAATGCTAACCTATTAGTTGAACTGGAAAAGAGTTACTTTTATATAAAAGAAGTAGACTTTTTAGGATATACTATTATACCTAGAGAAATTAGAATGGAATAAAAGAAGATCTTAATAGTAGTAGACTGGCCTATATTTAAAATAGTTAAGGAAGTCTAAAGCTTTTTAGGTTTTGCTAATTACTATTAATGATTTATTAGAGATTTTAGTAGGATAGTAAATTTACTAATAGAGCTTATTAAGAAGGAATGAAAGTTTATTTAGATACTGGATGTCTAAAAATTATTTAAATAATTACAAGATGCAATCCTTAGTGAACCTATATTGGTTATGTTTAACCCTAATAAGGAAATAGAACTCGAGACTGACTTATTAGAGTATGCGCTAGAAGGATAAATCGGTTAATGTAATGATTAAGGCAAATTATACCCTATTGCATTCTACTCGCACTTCACTATAATGTAAGAACTTAACTGATGGCAATTACGCTATGCTGAATACCTATGTAAATTTGACTTTATGATTATTTACTGAAGAGGATTGAATAATGGAAGAGTAGATGCAATTAGTAGAAGACCAGATTATAATACTGGTATAGTTAAGATAATAGAATAACTCCTAGAGAAGAATAAAAAAGGAGAATATTAGTTTATATAGCTAATATAAATATTGGGATAGATATAAATTAGGGAAGTTAAGGAAATCCTAGGGAAACTAAAAGAATTTATATAGGAATTTTACGGTTACTTAGTATATAGATATTAAGGAGTAATAAAAACTTTAAAGAGACTTCTATAATACAGGTATAAGGTGAAAAGAATATTAGTTAATAAAGTGGTTAGATAATGCGATATATGTGTATGAATTAAAGCATAACGATATAAACCTTATAGAGAACTATAATCACTTAAGGTTATAGAAGTATTATAGAGCTTAATTATAATAGATTTTATAATAAAGCTATTACTATTAAAAGAACCCTTAACTGGCATCTTCTATAATAGTATTATAGTTATTATAGATTGACTTATAAAGTTCTTAATCTACCTATCCTATAGAGAAGTAATAGATATAGAAGTTATAGCTTATATATTTTACGATAGAGTAGTAAGAGAATACAGATTACCTAGAGAAATCTTAATAGATAGAGGTATAACCTTTATTAGTAAATTTTAGTAAGTATTAATGGCCTATATAGGAATTAACTATTGACTTATAATAGCCTTTAGACCTTAAATAGATAGATAGATAGAATGGATAAACCAGGTAATTAAGTAATACTTACAGTATTATATTAACTATAAATAGAATGATTGGGTTAAAAAGCTATTATATGCCTAACTAGCCTATAATACTGCTTATAACGAAAGTATAAAGCTTATACTATCTGATGCTAACTTTAGTTATATACTAATAGCGTATTATAATGCATAATAGACCGAACTTATTAATCTAGCAGCTATAATTAAAAGTAAGGACCTGAAGAATGTATATAATAAACTATAAATGGAACTAGAATTTATTAATAAATGGATATAATGGTATTATGACCCTAAAAGGATGGTAGGGCTAACCTTTAAGGAGGGGGATATGGTATATCTATCTATAAAAAATATTATTATAAAATAACTAAGCTATAAACTTAATTTTAAGTATATTGGACCCTATAGAATTATTAGGAAGATTTTAAAAAATAATTATAAGCTAGACCTACTGATAAAGGTTAGACTTTATAAAATTTTCTATATTACATTACTTGAATTAGTAAATAATATAATTTACGTTAAAATTAGTAATAAGCCAGAAGAAATTAATAGACTAAAGCTTTATAAAGCAGAAGCAATTAGGGAAATATAGATAGAAAACGGCAAGAGAGAATATTTAGTAAAATGGAAGGACTACCTAGAAAGCGAAAATATATAAAAACCACTAAAATATCTTATTAATGCCTAATAACTCTTAAAGAATTTCTACTGAAAACCTTACTAATAGGATTAGACTAAGAATCCCTAAGAATAGCAGTCTAATCTATAATATTAGCAGCCCTAGCAGAATATATGTTAATTACTGCTTGCGCCTCCTGCTGCTTAGATTCCTTAAGCTTATCTATAGATTGCAAGCCTCGCTCTAATATCTTTGCCCCTTTAGTCTGGATCTGACGTTTCTGATAATAAAGCTATATTAAACGAGAGAGGCGCTTATTTATTTAGCGTTAGAGATTAAGAAGTTCTTCTTTTATAGCCTCTTTTGTAGCCTTAATATACTGCCTTGCTTATACTAGATAATCTGCTATATAAATTAGCGTATAATAAAAGAAAAATAAAAAGAATAAACTAACCTTTAGATAAAGAAATTCCTTTTTTATTATAAGGATGACCCTGATGAGTGTATTTACTATAAATTTTATGCCCCTCCTTTATTTGATATTAAAGAGGAGGCTTAAAGGATGTGCAGTAAGAATAAGGCATAATGTCGTAACCTTTGGAATTAATAAGAGAAGCTCTAGTAAGATAATAATGGGTAGATTCTAAAGATATAGTTAGAATATTAGGATTAAAAACGAAATGTTTAAAGGATAAGGTTAATACTTATAATAACGGTTATAGATAATAAGGGCTAATGTAGGCCTTGAGGATAAGATTAATGAAGGGAGGGAGATTGTGTTATAATTAAACTTGGAAAGGCACTTACGTTATGTGCCCCCTATATTTCCTTAATTAATAAGCAATTTAGTTATGTATACTTACTATATAATTATGGTAATTGCCTGCAATTACTTAGTGATTAAAATACTTACTAGTGATTAAGGGCCGATTACCTAGTAATTATGACTACTAAACTGTGATTACTACTAGTATATAGATTATATTTACTAGCACTTAGATAGAATTTAGCTGATTAGCTATTAATAAAACTTTTTTATATTAATAAGCCTAATATGCATTACTTGATTATTAAGAGATGTAATACTAAGCTAAGCTTAGTATATATGCCTTACGTTTCTGTAAATATAAACCTAGTATGGATTAGTTTTCCTGTTTAAAACCATAACTGTTATAAAGGCTAGAAAGAACTTAATTTTAGAAATATAGATTATAAATTATTTAATTAGTTACTTTATTTCTTAACTATATGCCTTTTTTTAGTAGCCTAAAGTATTTAATATTAAATAGTTATAGTAAATATAAAAAATAAAGAGATATATAAAATATAATAATATTATTAACCTTATAATATAGCTAAAAATTAATAAATTAATAATTTTTATAGCTATTAAGAATTAAAAAATAATAGGCATTAATTAATTAATTAACTATATGTTAATTAAAGTACTTTAATTAATTAAGGCCTATTTTATTATCTATCTAGCTATTTAGTATTATAGTAATAACTTAAGTACTTAAAAGGTTACTATCTTAATATTAATTAATAAAGTAATATTAACCTATAATTACTAAATATAAATTAATTACTTAGCCTTTTATATTAATTACTTAAATTATAGTAACTTATTTTTAATTTTTAGGCTAAATTAATTTTAGGTTTTTATACCTTTTTAAGCTAATAATTACTATATTACTTAATATTATACTTATTATAAAGCTAGTTTTATTAAAATTCTAAATATTATTTAATTAAATATTATACTTTATAATTATATTCTATATAAGCCTAAACCAGTTATAAATAGTAATTAAACCTTTATATTAAGCTCTTTAATAGTTATATTTATAAAAAGAATATATCTTAAGCTATAGTTATTACTTAATAAAATTAATAGCCTAGCACTTACTAACTAGTAATATATTATATTTAATAAGCAGTTAATTTACTATTTCCTTAATATTATAATATTAATAGAGAAATCCTTATAAATTTAGATTTAGAATATACTTAACTATAACCTATTCCTCTTAATTACTTAATTTCTAATTATTAAGGATATAATTAATATAAGCCTAATAACCTTAAAATTAATAGTAAAGGATCTAAAAGGAGATATTATAAAGAAATATAGCTTATTATAGACTTAATTTTAGGTCTTTTTAATAGGCCTAAAGTATAAGATTAATATAAGCCTTAATAGTAGATTGCAATATATTATTTAATTAAGAATTAATTAATTAGATAGTATTAATATAAGGTAAGGGATTTTTATCTTACTTACTTGTCTATCCCGCTCGCTTATTATATACATTATAGGATTTATTTTATTCTGTAGAAGACTGTTGTTACGACCAAACAGGATATGGCGCTTACGTCACGTGTACCCCACCAATTTTCACCAATCACGGACCGACTCACGCCACACCCAGAGAGACTCACCGTGAGCCGCCCCACCGACTCACGAAGGACTTACGACCCAACTCACAGACTCACTGCGAGTCCGACTCACGAAACCGTGAGCCCTCATAATATATATATACATTCGTTTAGCATTAGATAGAACTTAGCTCACTAGCTATCAATAAAGCATCTTTACATCAATAAGCCTAACACGCATTACTTAATCATTAAGAGACGTGACACTTCGCAAGCTCAGCATCACGCCCTACGTTATCTGCAAACATAAACCTAGTACGGACTAGTTACCTGTTTGGAAACCACAACCGTCACAACTGTTACTTACACTTTAGTAACAGTGGTTAAAAAGTAAGACTCTATAATTAGCGGCTTAAAACTAATAAGTAAATTTAAAGTAAAACTGCTCCTTTAAACCTATTAACTAAAAGAAAGATTAAGACATAATTAATTTGATCCTTTAAAGAGAACTTACTGGGGTATATAACCAAGAATGGGCCTGCCCAGACACCTCAGCCTAACCCCAGCCCGCCTCAGCCCGAACTCAGCACCAACGCAGCTTAAAGTGGCAGGAGCTCAGTTCTAGAAACGAATATAGACCCTGGCGTGCTTGAATTTCGTCTCCAAGTTATATGGTATCTATGCAATATCCGCAATGTGTCAACCTCCAAGTTCATTCGAAAGATCACTGTCCATAAAGGAAGATGGAAAGACTGGCTGATAGCTTCAACTGAATTCGCAGTCTTTACCAAATAATACATACCCCGGGACGTCAATTTGAGAGCTAGAAGTGAATCTTCGGAGGTACACCGGATCTTGCGGAACGCTCGTACCCATCCATCATGCTCCTCTTGGATAGTTGGTGTCACCTTGTGTAAAGTTGCAAGTTCGACAATGCGAAGTTGTATTTCTCGAGGGAGCTTCTAAATGCAAACCGTTCCAATGATGGTGGGTTGAGAGCGCCATGCCAGGGATAGTAGGAGCGAACCGTGGTATATCCTAACCAAACCTCTGAACCCTGAGAGATATGGGCATCTGCTCCTTTGCCTGGCTGCTGCTGGAGGTGGAAGAACATAAGAAGGGGAGCTCGGTAGAGGCCATCGAGACTATACTTGCCACAGACCTTGACATCATCGGGGCCCGGCTTCGGATATCCAAGTGGAAAGCGACGCGGGTATGAGTCTGTGGATGTGTATGGCATATCCCCACGCTCCTGCAAGGGGGCAAAGAGAAGGATCTGAACGGCGTGAGCAAGGATAAATATTTCTATGCGAAGCCCGGCCAGAACTCCCATGAAGCCCTTTCGAATGGATGGTAGCAGCTTCGGTTTGGTGGTAAGGGTAGCGAAAGTATTGAGCAAACGGCGAACCGAATTGTCGTACATGTAGACGTAGATAAGGTCTAGTGTGGATTGACCGCGTTTGGTGTCACAGAATGCGCTGAGAAGCAAGCCCAGCGATTCGAGTTCTGAAAGATTTTTGTTTAGTTCTTCGTTGTCACCATTCGCCCCCCAGGCGAAAGAAGTGCCGTCGTACTCTCTGATCTTTTCTACCCAGTTATCCGACGCCAACACGTCGATGGCAGGTCCCACGATACCTGGGAGGATGTTTTCGGCATAAGAGATGAAGTCAGCCTTGCTGGCAAACGACAGGTACTTGCTTGCAAGCTCGGCGGAAATCTTGAATCGCGAGATGCCTGGGACATCCAAAATATTTATGACACGAAGCTGCTTCGGACGATAATACTCGTATTTATAATCGAAGGAGGCAATGTTGGCACGGGTTTCAGGATGCACGATAGAATAGTCGGCGGTGCGGTGGGCCTCAGCGACCTCCTGACCCTTGGGACCGAGGCTGTCGAATCCGGCTTCTTCTGACGCCATTCTGTCGATACTGGCGTGGGGAAGGTATGGTTGTTGGTCTTTATGGCGGATATGTTAAGACTGAAGTTTCCTGGACTAGTCGTTAGCTTTGATCTTTCCGCGACTTTCAGTATTCATGAAGTCTCGTGCCGGCTGTTCATAACACTTTGCGATACTCGCGTGCTCCAGAAATACTGATTTGTCTTTGCCCTGGGGCATGGAAGACCCCATATGGCTCAGCAGTTGAGTCAAATATTGAGCCAAGGTGCACAATAGCTGCTAGATGCGTTGTTGAAAGGATGTAGTACGAGCATCGAGGGTGGTGTAGATGGAGATGGCAGGAAAAGGGTGATAGTTGCAAGATGAAGAGTATGGGAGAGAGAAGAGAGAGGTGATGGGGAGTTAGAGAAAAGCAACAGAGAGTTGAGCCAGTGGATATCTCAGCTGCATGGAGCAAGTTCTTGTTCACGGTGGGGTCAGATTCAGTGGCCAGTGTTCACTTCACCGGCGTCTCAGGGCTCATTCCACCTGGCGGTCTTTCGATTCGTGTGGTAGTTCATGCATTTCTATGAACGAGACCTCTCCACCCAGCAGTGTTAGACACTTTACCAGCATCCATCGCCACAGCAGCACCAATAGAAATTAAAATTAACATGAATTACACTGTACCTCTCAGGGAACACGGCCGCTGAGCCCCCTCCTGGTCACAGAACTATTGGCGAGGAAGCAAGTTCAGCAAGTGGAACGCCACTGGATCTGACTTGAGGAGCCACTGAAACACCGTCACTCGTTGCAGTTGAGCATATGGTGTTTGTTTCGTCATGGAATAGGCATCTATGTTCAAACGGCTTTCCCAGTTTATCTCACAGTTGTCTGTGTCGCTGAACGTGAATCACTCCATATCTGAACGATATCCAGGGCTGAAAAGACAGCTGCATGCTTTTCTGTTCACGGCAACAATAGTTGAACTCTGGACGACCCTGCCACTAGCATCCTGAGTAAGGATCATACTCACTGTATCCTTGTGGCATCGTCAAGGCCAACCCTCATGCTAGAGGGACAGATGGAGTTGGCGGACCACTTGTCAACTGCAAGGTTTAGCCCTCTGATCTCCATTCCCTGGAGCCAGAAAGCTGGATAGCA